>NC_090266.1:1068138273-1068445680 GCF_040414725.1 Anabrus simplex | reverse complement strand
TACCATCTACTTTGTTGCGAGGAAAGACGGTTTTGGCATACATTGCATAGATAGGATTGTCAGCAAAGTTGTAAACAATTCCACATCAAATCTGCTCAGAGAGACTAAAAAGAAAGCAGACATGTATGCCACCTTCACTTAACCAACATAAATATTTATGAAATAACTAACATTCTTAAGAAGCATTACGTCAACATTGCTTACAAAACAATCAATAACAATGCTGATCTCTTCTGTAACCAGCACAAAGTCAATAACACCAGTAATAAATACCACTAATCTTGTATATACACATTAAATTGTTACCAATTATTCAACAAATTCTCCATCAACAAGCCTCACAACAAGCCTTTAAACACCCGCCCCTACCACCCGCCGGATCCAACCCACCCCTAGTCACCCTCGAAACTAACTTTCATCACACACACCCTCCATAGTTCATCTTCAGTCAGCTGTTACACACGTATCGAGCCTAACCTCTCTTGGGCAGAGGAAGACGTAAGTAGTCAGTTAGCCGTCATTTTCGTTCTGGGAATGTACAACTACAGTACAGTCTTTCTCAGTATGTGTGCCTACAGTCAAAAATTCCGTCTGCCTCCTAACCTCTTAACCAAGAATCAACTACAACACATCATCAAGCCTATATAAGAAGAGGTCGGTTATCGAATTTTAACCTGTAGTCGCTTAAGTGCGGCCAGTGTCCAGTATTCGGGAGATAGTAGGTTCGAACCCCACTGTCGGCAGCTCTGAAGATGGTTTTCCGTGGTTTTTCCATTTTCACACCAGGCCACGGCCGCTTCCTTCCCATTTCTAGCCTTTTCCTGTCCCATTGTCTCCATAAGACATATCTGTGTCGTTGCGACTTAAAGCCAATAGCAAAAAAAAAAATTAATGGAAGTATTACGCGTGTTAAACAATTTTATCTTCATTCCAACAGAACTAAAAAGATATTGAACTCCAGTATTTTCAAAACATTCCCACGTATTTTATCATGTACTTTAACTTGACGTATTCGGTAACCCGAATCGTATTTTCATGTGTATTTGTAACCTTGTCTATTTTACTCATCTTGCAAGTATTTTCGGCTGATGCTATCCAAAAAGAAGGATGAAATATGTACCGACACTTGTTAATTGGTAAAAAAAAATAGTATTGTAAAGGTGGAACCTTTGCCTGTACCTTAAAAAGTGTAAATAAATCCGAATCACCCATTGCATCTTCACCTCTGAAATCTCACGTATCAGTCGTCCGATTTCATTATCCAAGGTTTCAAGATTACGTTCAGTGTTCTTGTACACTTTCTATTTTAATGTTCCACGCGAATAAAAATCACAGACACTTAAATTAGTAGATCGTCTTGAATGGATTACGGCGCCACGGAAATAACGTAGAAATTTGCAAACGGTTCTGTCATACGATTTATTATTTAGGAGAAGTTTCTAAGCTAGAAATATCAACTGTCCAGTACTGTTCACCATACTGACAGCTAATATAAATAACATTCAACAACATGTGTAAGAATGAAACACAAAAAACGTGCGTTCAACAAGAAATTCAATCGCAAATTAAACATTCATTCTGTACCCTTACCGCTAACCATGCTCGCTGAAAATTCTGATCACCAACTCTATCCCACCACTCGGAGACAAAGCAGTATTTTCCTAGTCCACCTGCGCGGCAGGACCGGCTAGAATGTCCGTCACATTTCACTGCATCTCCCTATAGAACCACAATTTATTTTAATTCATGTGCACCAGTTTCCAATGGTGTCAAGTATTCCACTTCATTCGGTGAACTTGGTTTTCCTTGTCACTTGATTACGACTTCTCCGACGATCAAATTTCAAAGTAGACCAGAACACGTCACTGTGAGGATGAACATTGGACAGTTTTCGTATACTTCCTCCGTAATTATCTCTGCAGAAGAAAGTGAAAACCCACAACCGGCTGTCGAGGCCTGTCGCACTCCTCTGGGGAAATGATAAAATGAGTACCTCCGTTGGATAACGTTGGATGTGACATTTTGATCAGAAGTGAGGTTCCGGTGAAATAACGTTGGTTGTTACGCCCTCCATAAGATAGTAAGCAGTCTAAGAGATATTTAGTTTCAAAACACACTTTATTTTGATCGCTAAAGTTGGCTTCCCTGGAAGAACGTTGGATGTTATGTAAGATGGCGGATGTATCTTGTTGTAAGCTGTCACTATCAGCTCTTTAAAACATGAATAACTCAAGAAAACGTAAGCTGAATTTCAATAAATGGAAAAGCAATGCTAGGAAGATTACAAGGAACAGTGGGATAGAGTACTTCAATCGGAAAGGAAGGGTTTGCCAAGAGAAAAGGCCTTCATTTGAGATAAGTAGAAAAACGTTGGATGTTACTGCTGTTGAATTTTTTATGAATATATTTCAGGTATATTGGTCATAACCTATTTTTGTATATTCTACCACTTCATTTCTTATTTCTGCTGGTTTCTGAATGGTTTAAATGGAAATTTAGTAGAAATAGACTAATTTTGAGGTTAAAGCAGTCTTGTAACTGGGTAAAATACAGCGTTAATAAGTAACTTGAAAACATTTTAGAGACAAGTAGTATTTAAACTTTCAGGAATGGTAGGGTTTATTAGTAATTAACTTTCTCCTGTCCTCGTAGGATAAAATTTGCTCCAACAAGTGCTTCAGACCTGGATGCAAATTTATGGATGTTAATAAGAGGATGCAAGAGTTCGACAACTTCTACAATAAAGATTACTGTGACCAGACTGTATTCCTGAGTGACCATATGAGTATAAGTGAACCCAGTAGGAGGAAACCTGGGAAGTCAGGTGCAACATCAAGCCGTAAGGCATCGTCTTCTTATTACGTGAAAGTGGGCAGTGAGTTAATGCAAGTGTGCCAAAAAACATTTTGTGACACATATCAGATATCTTTTAGAAGGGTACAAATTTTGCAAGGTAAATTGAAAAATGCAGACAGAATACTAGAGGATAAACGTGGCCGTCATCATAATAGACCACACGCAACACCAAACACAACAAAAGATAACATTAGGGCATTAGTCACTAAAGACGAAAGGAAACCGCAACTGAATATTTAGATCCCAAGCTGAATGTTTCAAAATGAGCAGAAATGTTGAAAGAAGAGTTCCCTGATATAGATGCTGGTAAGCACATATTCAAAGATATTTGTCGTTCTGAATTTAACCTCAAGTTTGGACTACCGAGAAGCGACACATGCAGAGTATGTGACGAACATTTTGTTAAGCTTCAAGCAGCAGAAAATAAAAAAAAAAGCGAGGCAGGAGATACAAGTTGAAAGTGACCTCCACCATGCAAGGGCAGAGAGTGCATATGCGTACCTCAAAAGTGACATTGAAAAATCAAAGAAAAACCCCAGTTATGTCGTGATATATAAGGATATGTAGCAAGTGTTGTTTTGTCCAGCCAGATCTTAGGCACAGCAGTGTTTTCTATCAGCGGCAACTCTCTTGTTATAATCTTGCTATTCATGACATGGGAAGAAACCAAGCAACAATGAATATTTGGCATGACTGTATTGCCAGGAGGGGTTCTGTAGAAGTCGCCTCATGTATGTATCATTACATTACAAATAATTTCTCAAAATCACCACTTTCTGAAGAAAGAAGTCCTGCTTGAAGATGATGCTTCTTGCTTAAAGGGGCCTAACATCTAACAAGCAGATCTCCAGTGATAACCTACACACCATCAAAGTTAGAAAGTGCCACAATGTTTTTCAACTATGATCACAGTATGTGATAACCAAGTTTGGAAAGGCAAAGAAGTCTTATTGTATGGTCTGATCGGTGTGTTGGGAAAAATAATAATTGGAAATTAATAGGCCTATACCATTTTTTTGTTAATTCAGGATTCTTTTCTAGAGTTGAACAAATTTTTTATGTTCTGGCCATAGTTTACTTCCCTGTGATAGGGATTTTTCCTTAATTGAGAGGGCAAAGAACCTCTAGTGATAAGGTTCCAGAGGAATGGAAGTTCGTTATTGCACATGCTGGTGTTACTAGATCTTTGAAGTCGTAGAAATGGAACAGAATGATTTTAAAGATTTTTCGTCTATGGGTAGAAACATAAAAAGGGATCCGAACCTAAAAATTACCCAGAATATGTAGCTTCAGATCTTCAGTGATGACCCGCATACCATCAGGGTTAGAAAGGGCCACAATGTTCTTCAACCATGTTCACAGTATGTGATGACCAAGTCTGGAAAGGGAAAGAAGTTACCACTTCGTGCAGAAAACTTTCCGCCAATCTACTAAGCTAATCTTCCTATTACTTCTGAAAAAAGCGTGTCCTTCCGAACATCCGTCCCCTTTCGGAACCGAAATACAGGGAATTTTATTACTCCTTGCCTGCATCAGATGCACCAAAGCAGAGTCAACCTGAGGAAGGCATATGCGAATGAGAAGACTTAAACATATTTATTGTAACGCATACTGATTTGTTGCTAAATTCTGTACATTGTAAATTTTCCATTGTTAAATTTTGTTATGTTGTAATAAATTTAGTAAGACAGTGTGAAAATGAGTGGTTGAGGAATGCTTAAAATGCATGTTATGCTACATCCAACGTTCTTCCACACTCAAATTTATATAGGCTATAACAGAACTGTTTATCACACCCAACATTCTTCCACTGTAAGGCTGGAAAAATAACATTTATTCAATACATTAAAATGGAGAAAATATAATGTTCCATGGAAACATGTTGTCTGGCTTGCAATTAACGTTGTCTTAATTTTTTCGTCAACATATTTTATGTTTTCATATACTAAAATTGTTTTTATCGTCTCCTGAAAACTTTTCCAAGTGTTACATCCAACCTTATTCCACGGATGTACTCGATTAATGACTGACAGATGAAATGAAGTGATAGTGGAGAGTGTTGCTGGAATGAAAGATGACAGGGAAAACCGGAGTACCCGGAGAAAATCCGCTCCCGCCTCCGCTTTGTCCAGCACAAATCTCACACGCAGTGACCGGGATTTGAACCACGATATCCAGCGGTGAGAGGCCGGTGCGCTGCCGCCTGAGCCACGGAGGTTCTTATCTCTGCAAATGTCAGGTGGTTAATGATACATATTGATACGTAGAAAATGATATAAATAAAATGAAATTCACATCAGTTCTAAAAAAAAAATTGTAAGATATCTGTGTTAATCTTCACGTTCACAATAAGCAGAAGTACATTATGTTAAGTATCAAATATATTGACATTTTAACTAAAGCCTTGAGAATATAAAGGTCTTATAACTTACCACTTAATGCTCAAAGTCTACATCTACTTACGTTTTCATCGTGTGAATCAGCTACAAACTATACACCCAACCAATAGCCGTAGTCCTTCAATACTTAAACAACGACAATTGCACACAGAAATGCAACCACCATAACTTCATATATCAGGCAATATTATGACGAACATATGCACGTGAATGTATTTAACATGGTGTTACTAACTCATGAACGAAAAACAGAAATTGTGACAGGAGTAACAATGATGGCTAACCTCCATCCAACCGTGCCTCTGAAGAGGTGATGAAGCCCTAGTTATTGCCGAGGCATGAGAACGGGGGGACCGCCAAAACTTTAAGTACCTCCGGGGTGAATTGGAAAGTTTTGAAGTTACAGCCACTAATTTGCTCGACAGCATTCATTGTTTGCAGCATACTTAAAGACTACCGGATTCATAAAAGTACTCACAGATTTTAACTTCTCTGAACAACCTGAAATATAAATATATTTTTGGGTTAGCAGGTTTGAAGACAGATATTGTTGAATAATTCTTAATAATTTCATCTAGCGGTGTGTGCTATGCAATTAAAATACGGTATTACTTTTTCTGTTGGTGATATTTTTAAAATAGACACATTTTTTAAAGAATAGCTTGTCATTTCCAATGTGACTGAGTTCGCGTGTGGAGTAATTCATTGATGTTGATTAATTTGAAAGCGTTGGGATACATTTAATCACCCACACCGTGTATCTGTGTATGTGGACTGTATTATTGTATTATAGTGTAGGAAACCGTACTACTACTACTACTACTACTACTACTGCTACTACTACTACTACTACTACTACTTTATGTCTACTCTTTGGTTCCGTTTCTTGGTGCAGGGTCGGGAATTAGATTAGATTTATTTATTTCTGGCAAGAGGTGTGATGAAATGGTATGCTAATGAAAATGAAATGAATGTTGGTGAATGAACTTCGGTAAGGAAGTAGAAAAAATCGACCGTGGCCTATAAATAAGAACTGTCCCGGCATTTGCCTGGAAGTGAAGCTGCGAAAGCACAGAAAACCATTCCCAGGACAGCCGACGGTGGGGTCCGAACCCATTTTCCCCCAGATTGCAGAGCTTGGTTCCATAGCCATAGTGCGTTATAGCACGCTTGGCCACTCCACTCGATAATAATAATAGTAATCGTCGTCATTTTGGCGTCTCTCCCAATTTATTTGGGCCAGTAGTTGATATGGATTTGGCCTTGTTTTATGGCCGAATGCCCTTCATCACGCAAAACCTATGTGAAGAGTTGTTGATAATAGTGCTATCAGAGAAACACGTGATTAACAGAGATTTCAGCTTCGATTGTCTCACTGTAGATCATAGGAGGTTAAGGAAATGAACAGATCTAGACATAAAGCAAACGTTGTTGGTAATAAATGATTGAAGTGCAGTTCGGATTATTCTTGAATACTGACATTCACACATATCAGACGTCTGAAAAGAATCTGGTGTACCTTCTTCTTCTAGGGGTAGGTTTTTTATTGAAGGAATACCAGGTATTCGTACGCAGTCATGCTCAGCCTCCCCGGGAGAGACGATTTGACCATCAGGAAGTCTAATACATACCGGAAAATCTATCGGCGTGAGGCTGTCATATCTGAGCACCTTGGAATATTACAGGACTGAGTTGGGATCGAACCCGGCAACTTAAGCTCAGGGGGCTTATGCTCTACCATTTGAGTCACCCAACCCAGAAAAACAGATCAAAATGAAGCAGGCACCAAGTGAATTGAACTTGAATCCATATAAATGAATAAATCAAGATACTTCGAATAATACTACTACTAATAAAAATAATAATTTCGTATGGCTATTGTTAGCCTGGACAGCCCCGCGGTGTATGGGTAGCGTGCCTGCCTCTTACCCGGAGGCCCCGGGTTCGATCCCCGGCCAGATCAGGTAATTTTACCTGGATCTGAGGTCTGGTTCGAGGTCCACTGTGCCTGCGTGATTAGAATTGAGGAGCTATCTGACGGTGAGAAAGCGGCCCCGGTCTAGAAAGCCAAGGATAACGGCCGAGAGGATTCGTCGTGCTGTTCATATGACACCTCGTAATCTGCAGTCCTTCGAGCTGGGCAGCGGTCGCTTGGTAGGCCAAGGTCCTACAGGGCTGTAGTATTGTGGGGTTTAGTTAGGTTATTTATTGTTAGCCTGATGCAGCCCTCGAAGGCAGACCCTACGACGACGGTGGGTGACAACTGTAGTGTACAGGAAATTGTGTATTGTTGTGGTGCACGATAGTGTTGCGTTCGATGTACACTCATGTACGTAAAAACCAGAACACCATGAAAGACTACAGATAGGAAGTTCTTATTCACAGGACTTGTGCAATAGTATGTTCTGAAGAAGTGATTAGCATTTGATCTATGTCGGCCCCCAATGCTCAAGGTCCACATCGATATCTCTACGCACCACCACCGACTGGTAAAATGTGTCTACTGCTCTCGTTGCCGCAATAAACAGAAGGTAATGGATCAGTGTGACTTGAACAGACCTGGAGGATGCCTCGCAGACGTTTGCGAGGAGCGTACCGTCAAATGAGTGAGTTTGAAAGAGGTCGCATTATTGGCATGAGAGAACATGACGCATTCAACCTAAAAATTGCTGCTCGTGTGGGACGAAGTGTGTCGGCAGTGCAACGGGCGTGTACAGAATAGTTCACAGAAAGCCGTAAAACACGACGAGATGGATCTGATCGCACCACACAGACCATCCCCCGAGAAGATCGACACCTCATCCTAATGGCATTGCAGGACAGATCTGCGCCCCCCTCGACTCTGGCGCAACAGTGGAACAATGTACCACAGCGTAGACTATCAGGAGTGACAGTTCGTCGCCGTTTATTATGGCCTGGGTTACCGGAGCGTCGTTCACTTCTCCGCCTACCTTTGACTAATGTGGATAAACATGCTGGGCTGCAATTGTGTATGGAACGACGTCACTGGGGACAGGAATGTCAGCAGATAGTGTTTTCGGACGAATCCAGGTTCTGTTTGTTTGAAAATGATGGTCGCATCATCACGTGAATGACATCCTGCGACCCGTAGCCATACCTTTTTTGCACGACACCCCAGACGCCATATTTCAGCAGGACAATGCGCGACCACATGTTGCTGCACGAACACGTGCCTTTTTGTTGTCACAGGATGTCATACTGTTGCCCTGGCCCGCTCGATCACCGGACTCGTCGCCAATCGAAAATGTGTGGGATATGGTGAAAGGACGGGTGCAGCGCTGTGACCAATGCCAACCGCCAAAGAGGAACTGTGGAACCAGGTGAATGCAGCATGGATGGCTATACCCCAGGACGCCATTCGCGCCTTATACGCGTCGATGCCATCACGCATGGAACAAGGACCCAGTGTCTACTAGGCAACAGGGCACATGCTGAACCTAGGTGACTGAAATGCTAATCGTTTTTGCAGAGCATATTTATGAACATATCCTGTGAATATGAACTTCCTATCTCTAGTCTTTCAAGGTGTTCTGATTTTTATGAACATGAGTGTATGAATTGCAAAGATTTCAGGGACGGCTCAAACACTCAGTCCTTGGGCCAAAGAAATTAACTAAGCCTATTTAATATTAAAATTTCCAAGGCGGCCGGTAATCGAACCCAGGGCCTGCCAAACCGAATGCTACTGTGATGAGCATTCAGTCAAGGAGCAAAGAATGATACTTCCTAAGAGTTTCCTGTAAAACCACAATTCAATTTTAGCCACCTGCATTCCACCTACAATTAACGGACATTAAATTTTCTTACAAGCCTTTGAGTATTTTCTTTTATCAGAAGACTTATATTGGGCTTAGGAACAAATTATACTCAGCAAATACAATTTACATTGTCACAACAAATTTCTTAACATTATTACTTGCCTTTACTAGGATCATTAGCTCACTATGGTAGCATTCGGATTGCAGCGTGTCATCAGGGTTGTTTCCACTTCCCTCTTTCGAATTACAACGTGAACTATCATTGTACGCAAGAACTAAGGCTTAACTGACGAGCATGATACTCATGAATTGCATGCTTTTTCCTGGTTAAGTAGATTTGTATTACATAACATGCAATAAGTTTTAAATGAACGATAGTACATCACTTTATTCCAACCGGATTTACGAATAATAAAAGAAGGCATACAGTATATCCCATTAAGAGGAACATATTTCATACCTTCACCGAGTCGTTATTCTTTCACGCTAATGCGTATCTAATTCCTCTTCATTCATGAGCATATTCACCTTCCGTAATATCTTCAGATATTTTAAGCAGAAGATTAATTATCCACTTCCCTCATGTGGCATCATCCTTTCTGTTTCCTCCGCGCGCTACAACGTAATCTCTTAACCTGCAGCGTTTCTCTGTAATTCACCCATTTGTCTACATCAAGTAAAATGCCAGTCCTACTTACTCACATCCCATCAATCTGGAGTTCATTATATTAATCGGTGATCTCATGAGGATTCACTGAAGGTGATTTTACAAAAGAAGGATTGGTTTCACTGGTTTTTGTAAGTCTAACACTACATTAAGTCAACAGTAATACATATTATTATTAACAAATACATCGAAATCGGGAAATATCCCGGTGGCAATGGTCACTTACAGTAATGTGATAATGAAGCAAAGTTAAAAACACAGTTACCCAACAAGAGAACAATAAGTAAATCCATGGAAAGAAAATATTACAAGAAATACTACTAGTTTAACATTTTAAATCCAGTATCACCACATATAAATTCACACACGACTTAAGTATTTCCAGTGCTTAACGGTACGCCTTACACAGGGGCGTATTCTCCTTGAATGCAAGGCATTCACTGCATGCGTTATGATAACACAAAGAACTGTCTGATGTACGATTTTAGGTTGTTTTAAGTCAAATATTAACGATTTCATCTCTCAGAAGTTCAAAAGGTCCGCGCAACTGTACTAGTTCCGTTGCTTGACTACGTGTGGTGCTGGTGTAGTCTCGCCGTCTACTCCTCTCTAGGAAGAAAGAGACAGCATGGCGGAGTTAAGGATGCAAGGCATTCAATCTTAAAATTGCATTCGGTGGCAGACGTAGTTCTGAAACCCTCCGAACGATGTCGCTGCAATTGAAACTTGGTCAGAATTTGTCACCCCATACCCGTGCTACCCTCTGCCATCTGTTAGCAACTTGGAGAAAGTCGACATGTTTACAGCGAACGGGACCCACAGATTATCCCCCAGCGAGAACCCAACGTGACGAAACTGACCAATGCCACTGAGGTGACTTTCCTCCAGTGCTTCAGTTGTGGCTAACTAGTGAGTTAATTCATTGTGTGTTTTGCTGATTAGTGAGTTCATTCTGTGTGTGTTGTTCCTGTGCTATTCGTCGTTTTCGGTCTTTTATTATATTTTGCGCTTATTGTGGTATTAACGATGGATGAGTCTAAAACGGATATAATTGTAAATCAGTTTACTGGCCGTTCGTTTGATGAAAAGATTCAAATAGTTCAAGCCGGGAGACCTCTACCTTCCCTCGTATATTTCTTCTTTACCGGGCGAGTTGGCGGTGCGTGTAGAGGCGCACGGCTGTGAGCTTGCATCCGGGAGATAGTAGGTTCGAATCCCACTATCGGCAGCCCTGAAGATGGTTTTCCGTGGTTTCCCATTTTCACACCAGGCAAATGCTGGGGCTGTACCTTAATTAAGGCCACGGCCGCTTCCTTCCAACACCTAGGCCTTTCCTATCCCATCGTCGCCATAAGACCTATCTGTGTCGGTGCGACGTAAAGCCCGTAGCAAAAAAAATCTTCTTCTTCTCCTTCTTGTTAATCTGCTTACCCTCCAGGGTTGGCTTTTCCCTCGGCTTTTCGGACTCAGCGAGGGATCCCACCCGTATCGCCTCAAGGGCAGTGTCCTGGAGCTTCAGACTCTGCGTCGGGGACAAAACTGGGGAGGATGACCAGTACCTCGCCCAGGCGGCCTCACCTGTTATGCTGAACAGGGGCCTTGCGGGGGATGGGAATATTGGAAGGGATAGACAAGGAAGAGGGAAGGAAGCGGCCATGGCCTGAAGTTAGGTACCATCCCGGCATTTGTCTGGAAAAGTGGGAAACCACGGAAAACCACTTCCAGAATGGCTGAGGTAGGAATCGAACCCACCTCTACTCAGTTGACCTCCCGAGGCTGAGTGAACCCCGTTCCAGCCCTCGTACCACTTTTCAAATTTCGTGGCAGAGCCGGGAATCGAACCCGGACCTCCGGGGGTGGCAGCTAATCACACTAACCACTACACCACAGAGGCGGACTCTCGTAAATTTAAAAATAGAAAACAAGAATTGTGTACGCACGTTCAATCCAGGAACTTACAGTAAAACTGTTTGGCTCGAGTTCACTTACATGTAATTAGGGTGAGTAGAATTGAAATTTACTTAATACATTGTGTTAACTGCATGGTTACTAGTTGCATGCCTCAGTGGAGATTCCAGAATACGCCACTGGCCTTACAGTGCGATAGGTTAAACTTAATACTAGATTAACATTACAAGTAAAGTAAAGTAAAGTAAAGTAAAGTAAAGTAAAGTAAAGTACGGCAAATGGATCAATTTGAGATAAGGAACCGTAGTCCGGAAACGATCGAGTCAAAACTTAAACAAAATTCTACTCATTTAAGGTCGTTGACCTGCACAAGTTTCACAAGATACTCCATTTACAACAAATGTTCGAAATGGTGTCCCCCTACGTCAATGCAGGCATGGCATCGTCGCACAAAGTTCTGTCCTACCCATTCGAATATCCCCGATATCGTCTGGACTATTAAGAACGTATGGGCGTTAAACAACTTGAACTATTAATAACTTTTGACTTGAACGTCTCCGGACTACGGTTGAATCAAAACGTGGGCATATCACTTTGCATTGAACCTCACGATGGACATTGTATTTGTGAGAAAATTGGTCTGTACTTATTCCAAATTTGTCACAAGTTTATTCACATCCTACTACATATGACTTCCCTTAGAGTAAATTTTCCAGTAATTATTTTCTAAATTACTCCGAACCAGTTTGCTTATTGGTATCAATTAATTTTACCAATTTTTTGATAGAATCGCTCACATACGTAAAGAGTTCAATTAATTTTAATCTTCGCACATGCACGAGCCATTTTATTGCTTTCAACTCTGCAGTATGGGAGTGTATATCAATAAATTCCACCTATAGAACTGGATCAATGCGCAGCGCTGTTACATTATCAGGGGAACTGCCTGCGAATAAATAATTAGTCCTTATTACGATATTTCTCGTAATCAACGTCTATAAACTGTGAACACCACAGGAGGAAACTACAGTATATTTTGTATTACATATTCAAGCAGTATAATTTTTATTAATAATAAGTGCATTACAATTGCGAGATATCTTGTTAGCGATGTCCGCTTACAGCACTTAAGCAATGAAATTAGAAGGAAAATATAAATTACAGAAATTAAATAAATTACAACAGTAATTTCATAAAAACAAAGTATTATTAGAATCAATATCGGAACGAAATTTCATAATGACGTGGGAAGAATATAATGAAATGCATTAGGTCAAGAAACGAAAAATTAAAACATTTTCATGTAGTGTAATATAATAATTGAAGGGTCAGGGGAAAAAACCAGATAAGTCACTTTTTCATCGAAATTGAAATATTGTTACAGTCCGCTTCAGAGTGATCATGCTCATCTATTGAGAGGTCGGAAATGAAAAAAAAGCAGGCGAGTCAGGAGAAATTAGCACTCAAAGTTTCGCTGTTAGGGGAAAGAACTAGGGAAGTCAAGCACAAAAACTGCTTTTTCTCAAGTTGTACAAATACTGACTCTCCTGCTTTTTTCCCTGACCCTTCAATTATTATTAACAAATACATCCCAATTGGGAACAGTAGGGTGCTAATAAAGAAAACTTAAAATATAATTACTCAATAACAACAACAACAACAACAACAACAACAACAAGTACTACTAAAACAAGCAATCCCTGGAAAGAAAATATTACAAGAAGTACTACCAGTTTAACATTCTAAATCCAGCATCATCATATACAAATTCACACACAACTTAAGTATTTGAAAAGCAATCGCATAGGAATTCACGCAACATTTTCAAAAAATAACTTAAAATATTCCCTGACACGTACAGTTACCGTGGAATTTATTAAATTTAAGAAACAACGCATTCTATTATGAGTAGTATACCGTAACATTTTCAACGTACTAATGTAGAGATTCACAGAAGGGCATAACTGAAATTTTCTGACCGGGCTTGTTGGCCTTGCGGATAGGGGCGCGCGGGGCAGAACTGAAGATGGTTTTCCGTGGTTTCCCATTTTCACACGAGGCAAATGCTGGAGCTGTACCTTAATTAAGGCTACGGCCGCTTCCTTCCAACTCCTACGCCTTTCCTATCCCATCGTCGCCATAAGACCTATCTGTGCTTGTGCGACGTAAAGCCACTAACGAAAAAATCTTTCTGTAGCTTAACACTACGATTTAGAGTAGATCGAGCGATACAATGACTTACTACCAGCTTCATTTTGTGATTACTGCACCATTGATGGTGTTGGTGGTGGTGGTGTAATTGCACCATTTTATTGGGATAGGCACTCGATATGCCGATGGCACAGTTTTACTATCGAATGCCCTTTCCGACGCCAGTCCTACGTAGGGATGTGTTTTGAGTGTTTCAGTAGTAGTTGGTAGAGGGATGAGTTTTGCAGATGAATAGATGTAAAAGCCAGTCCCCGAACCAGAGGATCTAATCATATGCAGTTAAAATCACCAGCACAACCGGAAATGAAACTTCGGCATCTCGGAATCGAAGGTCAGTACACTGACCATCCAACAAAGGAGCCGAGCACCTCTTCATATACTGTTATTTAGGTTGTATGAAAGACCCTGAATTTAACGAGATTTTATTATTATTATTATTATTATTATTATTATTATTATTAATATTATTATTATTATTATTATTATTATTATTATTATTATTATTATTAATTCCGTTTATCTACCAGGATTGGTTTCTGCCAGGACTCAGCGAGGGATTCCACCTCTACTGCCTCAAGGGCAGTGTCCTGGAGCGTGTCGGGGGTGAAACTGGGAAGGTGGACAAGTACCGCATCCAGGCGGCCTCACCTGCTATGCTCAACAGGGGCCTTGAAGGGGACTGGAAGGTTGGAAGGAATAGACAAGGAAGAGAGAAGGAAGCGGCTGTGGCCTTATGTTAAGTACTATCCCGGCATTTGCCTGGAGGAGAATTGGAAAACCACGGAAAACTACCTCGAGGATGGCTGAGGTAGGAATCGAACCCCTCACCACCTCTACTCGGTTGACCTCCCGATGCTGAGTGGACGCCGTTCCAGCCCTCGTACCACTTTCCACATCTTCGTGGCTGAACCGGTGATCGAACCTGGGCCTCCGCATGTTGCAGCTAATCACACAAACCACTACACCACAGAGGCGGACGATTTAAGGAGATAGTTATTGTAAATGAGTGTCCTGTTGACGAATGCTATAAAATATTACCTGTTAATCTATAGGGCCTATATACAGTCTCAGTCTCATCCTTGGCTTTGACAATATGAAAGTGACTGAGGTATGAGCGATGCTGGTAATGCCACTCCTTATGCACCCGGTCCCTGTTATGAATGGTGTGAAAATATCGCTCATAGTGTCAGTTGGTGCATGCATTTCATTGGGCTTGACAGACTGATATGTAATAGCAACTTCTGGCTCGGTGAGGAAAGCAACGGGAACTACCTCACTCCTCATTTCCCTAGTATGCCTCTTCGGTGACGCCTAGGCTGTTTATGACAGCTGTTGGCGGAGCTGTGGAGGATCAAATCAGCCTTCGGACTGAATACCCAACATACAACATACACGAGTTTTTATCTGTACATTGCTCAGAATTTAAAAAGAAAGGTATACCTGTAAAATTATATAGACTTAAATTTCCGATATTTTGTGGCTTATACCTTTTTACCGTACCGGCTATGATAACAGAGATATCCATGACTGTGGATTTTTGTTTGCTAAGTCCATATCAACGCTGAGCTACGAGAAAGCGTGTGAATAAAATTTAATGAAAATCGGTATCTCAAGTCGAGGAATAAGGAACTACAGTCTACGTTATAAATAATTTCATTCGCCCTAGTTGAAATGGTAGTTTAGGGGAAGGCGCTTAAAATTTAATTTTTAATTAGCTATCATTCCAGCTCTGGAACTTAGCACTGTTAGATCAGTAGCGAAGTACTGTTCGTCAAAAGTGAGAAAAAGTGCGGTTTTTCATTTCATCGAGTATTTCATATGACAGGATTGCTTGTAATCGCTGTATTCCTACTGACGTCATTGTAATAACCTCTGTTGACTTCAGTTGGGAAAACCACAGAGACGTCCTTCTCAGAATTTCGTAGAAAGCAGGGTACATCAGCTAGTTGATAAATGTACCTAGTAGTTGTAAATTGCTGCACCATGTTTCCTTGAGGAAGAAATCACGAAATCGAATAATTTATTGTTGTAAATTCTGGTAGTAATACAGAGTATAATTTAAGACTTCCCACTTTTTTACAGGCCACGGAAATCCCCAAGCGTCATATGGCTTATGTCAAGCTTGGCGTGGTAAGAAGCCTTGACAGCTGACGAAGCAGTTCGCTAGTAACTATTGGACATTTTTAAGGTGTATTGCTAGGTTATTATCGCAATCGTTAAGTACACTACAGGGCAGAGAATATACCTGGACAAGTGCTATTTTCACCAGATGAAGAAACCAGTTAAAAGTTGCCTTCGAAAATTCCGTAGCCAGTTTCTCAGTTCTACAGAAAGGTAATGCCCTGATTGTGAACAGTCCGGATTGCGAACAAGTGGGTACCTGAAGGGGATGATTTGGGTTTGACACACACTAATGAGTCCGGTTTGCTAACAAGTGGGTACCTGAAGGGGATGATTTGGGTTTGACACACATTAATGAATCGTGATTGCGGCCAGGCATAAAGTAGAGGCGCTTAAGCGAGAATACAATGAGCAAGAATATATCATTTTTTTATATTTCATGCTGCTTATCTAGGTGGATTGTGGCAGTAGTGTGCATCACTAGAGGCACCTACAGTCTTCTGAAGTTCTTTAGAAAGCCGCTTTAATTATTACCAGGGAGATTTGAATTTATTCACCAACCAGCTCTGGCAATAAAGAAAGGGGCTGTGGGGCCTTGCCATTCTAAATTAACCTAACATATAACAATCCCGTCACCTAAAATAAATAATATATTTACAGTCAGTATTTACAACTCTACATTTACGACTTTCCTCAACAGTTTCAGCACTAGTCCATATTCAGTACATAATGCATTGATTTCAAAAACTGTTTTATTTTGCCGCTTTCCTTGTAGCGTTTTGTGATTTTCGCGATTCTTTCATCTAGCGCCAAGTACTTCTTCTTCCTTTTAACCCCTTCCATGTGGAGTTCCATTCTCATTATTTTTAGGTTGGAGTGCTCCGCTTCAGACTTTAAATAATTGATAAGCTCCCTAACTCTTGGGTGCGGTTTTCCATGCTGGCTATTAATTTTGTGGTTCCACCCTTCCACTGAGTTGTTCGTTCTGTGTTGACGACGGTAGCAGCTCCATACCTGGGGAAATTTTTTAAAATGTAATTATTTGCAAAAATACGATTGGTCTTTTTATGGTTGCGATGTAAATTGCTTTCTTCACATCTATGTTGACTTCGTCCAGAACACACTGGTGGTCGATGGTCCTGATTACTTCGCCATCCTGACTCAAAAGCTTCCCTTTGCACTTGAAGGTTTTCTGCTTGAGACAAAGCCACGTCACTACAACTTGTTTATTTTTCCGTAATTTGCGTTACGAGTATCCATTATAAAGCCCGCACGGTTTACCTTTCTCTGTCTCGATTAACTCATTACAAGTACAGCATAACAGAAAAATACTAGGAATACTATGACACTACACCAAGAAAACTGCGACTGCTCCTAGCGGCAACTAGAAATGAAATGACAAGTTTTGCGGTAAACAGGTAAACTATTTTTGGGGTAGGGGGTGTTTGGAATGTACGTGTGGCTAGATATGGAAATGGGACTAGCGATGATCGCGGGGCGTTAATAAACACTGTCAAAAAGGAAGCCCAGGAAAAGTAACGAATGTTTATTTGACACTTTTTGTTCAATCGTGAAGATTCTGTTTACAGAGATAAAATAGCTATAGGTTATTCGATGGAAGCTGATGCAGACAGGTCTTATGGCAACGATGGGATAGGGAAGGGCGAGGAGTGGTAAGGATGCGGCCGTGGTCTTAATAGAGATGTATGGAACTAGCACCGGTACAGCGCACTGCTGTTGTACTGGGTAAGCGCAATGCGCTCTTCATTTGTCCCCTGTGTACTCATGCCGCTAAATATCCACGAATTTAAGTTGTTTAAATAGTTATTTTCGTGACTATGCCGAGATATTGCAGTGTTCCTCTTTGCGAAAATCAGGGAAGCCCATTTTCGTTTCACCAGTTTCCACCAAATAATGAAATGAGGAAGAAATGGTTACATGCTATTAGAAGGAAAAATTTCGGTGAGAAGAATGAGACTGAAAATATTAAAGTGTGTTCCCATTATTTTCAACCCGGTGACTTCACGAAAACTTTGTTGGGGAAGTGCGATTTACGAAGGGAAATAATTCCTCTTTTCTACCTCTAAACTGAATAAGCATTTCGATAACCACCACCGAATTTATGCGTTTGTATTTAAAGATGAGAAAGCAAGATTAAAACCGGCGCTTTTCCATCGCTTTTTCCGTGGACCACGAGCACAACAAAAAGAAGGAAGAGGCCATACACTAGAAAATTGCCGGATTACCACGATAAGCCTACAATATCGGAATATGCAGAAATCACCTCCCGAAGAAGTGAATGTGACATCTGTGACTCCCATTTTCAAAGACGTTAGCACTCAAACAAATACTACAGGTAATTTGGTTGTTGAGCAAACAATGCGTAGTCCTGATGTCATATTGCTCCATACATGGTTTGTAGACGTCCAAGTTTGTAATTTGGTATTTGCTGTTCTGGGAGAAAACGGATACAATTTACAGATATTCCCTCTTGAACCGAAACTGTGTTTCTTCTTGACAGTTATGAAGCGAAGGACCAACAAATCTGACAAGGAACTAGGCCTTAGCTTCGGATTCCATAAAACTACTATTGGGAGAATATTAGTGTTTGGATTAATTTCATGTACTGCCATTTTAAAGAGTTGAACATTTGGTCTGATAGAGAAAATGTCCTTGAAAACAGCCCCCTTACTTTAAGACAGAAATACCCCTCGACAAGAGTTTTAACTGGTGCAACTGAGATTATAACAGTAGAACTTGTTCCAAGGGCAAACATTCCACTTTCATAGGGCTAACTGGCCTCAACCGTTTGGTGGGGATTCTGAAAATTTTATAATTTTTGACTGCATGTTTCTGAACATTGAATAACACCAGTCTTGGGAAAGTGCTCTAATGCGTAGCTTACAGCACCAATATGATTACAACATGCCTTGGGGCCTGCTCCAGCAAAATGTTCACATTCCCCTCCTATAATGTCACCAGGTATTCCTAAAATAAGCTTCACATTATAGATCTTATGTTTTGTGTACTCGGATTTCACAGCACTGCATTTTAGATTTTCACCCGATTGAAATTAACCTTTTATAAACAAAACAAATCTCATCACTGTGCGTTACAATATGTGTCTGTGCCAGAGCTCAGCCTAAATGTCCTCTCACAGATGGAACACTTGAACAGACGAACACCACTGTACAGACCTGCTTACAAGCTGAACGCTAGAATAGTCGTCTCCCAGTATGATTAGCAAACGCACTTAGGCCATCTATCCCTCTCGTCCCTTAAATGCCACCCCACACGTGAGACATTAGAACAGCTTTCTATCATTATGACTATCAATGTGTCCCCAAGATAAACGACCGCTTAAATGCACTCCCACAAATAAAACAACCAATGGGCCTACCCCCATTTTGTGTAACGGTACGTGACCCAAGAGAGGATTTAACCTAAAGGAGCTCCAAAGGAGTTTTATAAGAGGTCCCACAAACAGAACGGAAGTCGATCCCCACCATGACCGCAGTGAGTACCTGACAATGACTATCTGACTGTGTACATTGTTACCTATGGAATTTAATTACCTATGTAACCTAATCATTGTGTATTATTGTGTATATGGCCATTGACTGCAATAAATTATTATATGTCATATACAAAACAAACTTTCCACTGAAAAGTCTGTATCCAGCATAACACAATGATTTGTAGTTGGAAACAGGTGCTCCATCTATTTCCGATTTTCTAAATATGAAATAATCCATCAGATGCAAATTTGTGATCGTGATCTTCACCTTATGGCTGATGGTCAAATATTCAAAGGAGCCGGCACTGGGAAACTCAAGAAATTCACATGACTTTGGTGGTGGACAAGGCTGTACCTGCAGTTTCATGTAATCCATCAACCTTAAAAAAATACATGAATCGAAATCTATAAGCAAGGGAAGCAAGTGCGTGTTTAAATCTCTTGTCTTGTGGAGGTATATTTATTTATCAATGTGTAATACTCAAGTAATTGTAATCTTTAGGAAAAGGCATGCTGACTCCTATTCATTATTTGGATAATTGTCGTGTACCGACCTCCCAGGGGCTCGAACCGGTGGACTGTCAGAAGAACGGCAGCCGGGATTCGCAGCCGAGACTCGATCTTAGGATATCAAAGGAAATAAATCAGTGTCAGAGTAATAACCAGTAATTCGGGACACCTTGTAGTGTTAGAACAATTGTATGGTAATTATATTGAGATTTAATAGTTGGAAAGAAGAAGGAACATTTCAGTAAGTTACTAGTAGTGGAGAGCGTTAGTAAGGCAGAGAGTTTGCGAAACGCGCCTACAATAACATGTTGACAACAACGGATATTTGCTTTTTTTTGTGTATTGACAGGAGGAGTCTAATAGTTGGTTTAGGAGCCGGGCGGCTTGCTGACAAAAGAGCACAAAGTTAGTGCAGTTGTACTCTAGTAGAGACAAGGAAACAAGAGTTCAAGAATAGGACAGAGACAGTAGTGCTCAGAGGGCAGCACCTACTGAGACAATTAGTTCAGAATAATAATAGAGGGCACCACCTACAAGGCGAAAAGCTAGGTAACGCCCATGGACCCAACCCCTAAGGTAGTGGGAAGGGATCGACCTTTGCTTCTAGGAGAGCAGATATAACCCTAAGCCAAGATGGCGTGGGGCTCTCTCTCGACCAGTATTTCGTACTATAAGGATCAGGCTCTTTCGAGCAGTCAGTCGTGAGAGTGAAGTTGTACATAAGTGCCGCCGGGCAGTATTCGGACTAAGCGCGTAGCCGTAGGGTAGGCTCGCGAAGCAAGCTCTCGTCAGATCAACGTATTCAGAACCTGTAAGTGAATTTGTAAATAGTGTACATAGACGTCCTGGTTAATAAAGGACAGTGAAATTTATTCATATTTTATTTCGGGAGTTGCGGGACAGAGTTCTCACTTATATTTTACCTCCCTACTTACCGCTCGGCAGGACAGGTAATACATAAACACCAACGGACTGGTGGCCAACCAACTAGAACGTCTCACAGGACAGGTAGGTCAAGACATATTAAAGCGTGTTAGAATTTTCTAATTACCGCTGTACTAAGTCTTCCTTCCTCCCACTAGTTTTAGCGTTTCTGCTCCGTAGCTCATTTTGCAGCTGTTTAACGCTTAAACGCTGAAAATCGTCCGTAATACAGTATACTAGGGGATATACCTATACAACTAATTATCATAGTCTTGGAGTAAAATTAGAGAAGATACAATCGGCTTTAGCTCAGAAAACTCGGCCACATTCTATACATTACTTGCAGCTGACTAGGATAAATATAAGACGATCGTCTTGCGCTTACCCGGTACTAAACGAGCGCTATCTGGTGCGAACATTCTCTGCCTACATCCCTATTAATGTACACACCGGGCGAGTTGGCCGTGCGGTTAGGGGCGCGCGGCTGTGAGATTGCATCCAGGAGACAGTGGGTTCGAATCCCACTGTCGGCAGCCCGGAAGATGGTTTTCCGTGGTTTCCCATTTTCACATGAGGCAAATGCTGGGGCTGTTCCGTAATTTTTTTTGCTACGGGCTTTACGTCGCACCGACACAGATAGGTCTTATGGCGACGATGGGATAGGAAGGGCCTAGGAGTTGGAAGGAAGCGGCCGTGGCCTTAATTAAGGTACAGCCCCAGCATTTGCCTGGTGTGAAAATGAGAAACCACGGAAAACCATCTTCAGGGCTGCCGACAGTGGGATTCGAACCCACGATCACCCGGATGCAAGCTCACGGCCGCACGCCTCTACGCGCACGGCCAACTCGCCCGGTGTGTTCCTTAATTAAGGCCACGGCCGCTTCCTTTCAACTCCGAGGCCTTACCCATCCTATCGTCGCCATAAGACTTATCTGTGTCGGTGGGACGTAAAGCCACTTGCAAATAATAATAATAATTTTAATAATAATAATAATAATAATAATAATAATAATAATAATAATAATAATAATAATAATAATAACCTATTAATAATACAACTCTCACTAATCCACCATAAACAACTACCCCTATACTTATGTTATATAATAAAAAAAGAAAATCTTCTAAATGGTAAGGTTACCTCAAACTAAATTATTAAACCTTTTCAATAAGAAAAATATTTTTAAAAATATGGTTTGGTTATGTAGAACATCCCAATGGACCGGTTAATTTTAATACTACTAGAACAAAAATTACATATGAGACAGTTTAGAAAATTGTATCTGTTTTATGTATCTCACGTCACACTAATGTCTTGTTCGCAGTCTGGGCAGAGTATATTTAGTTGCTCGGAATCTGGACGGTTTTTGCCTTGTTCAAAATCTGGACTGTTCGCAGTTAAGACACGACCCTACAATAACATCATATTGTTCCGTGCAACAGCTCGTTCACAAGTGGTGTAGTACTGGTTCCGTAACTATTAAAAATAAACAGCGAAGAAGGACAGCTCTCATACAGGAGAGGTTAGAAGATATACAGGCAAGACTACAAATCAATCCACGCAAGTCACTTCGGAGAGTAGCCCAGAAAAAAGTATTTTACATTCAACAGCACGTAATGCAACAAAATTATTACATTTTCGATGTTAGCGGACTCATTCAGTCGTGAGTTCAGTTTCAATTACTAGTTTATTTATTTGCTTTATTTATTTATTTACTTATTTATTATATTTTTATTCATTTATTTGTCCTGAGCATGTATATTGTTGGTGATTGCAGCTTCGTTTAGTGTCTATAGGCGTAATCTTGCCGCTTCCTCGAGATAACTACGTCCGCTCGCCATTGCGGGCACTGCGCTCTCTGTCACCGCTTCTCTGCGCTCCTATGCCACAGTACTCCGCTACGAAGTATTAAATTATAGTCCCGGTAGTAACCATATTGCTTCATCAGGATTTAAACTGGACGCCATTGGAGTTGCCTATACGTCAATTTCGACATTCTGTTTAAATCCCTGTGTTTTAATTAATGGTCTTAGGAATGTGTCACCAGCGATCTCTTACTACTGACATAATACGTCGTAGAGTGCCACGTGTACTTTCTCCTGCCCTTCAGCGAACTGGATAGACACCTTTGGGCCGCAAACCCCTGATCTCGGGAAGACGCCATCCCACCGTTGATCAACAGAGAAAGCAAATATTTTGGTGTCTACTCTTTTTCTAAAGATGTCTGGCACGTTAGGGCACGTTAGGTATTGTAGTTCACTCCTAAGACTGCGGTCACACATGTGTGATTTCACGCTGCGTTACTGCGTGAAATCTTGCGTCAAAAATACTCAGCAATAACTTGGACGGGACTGGCCACACACAGCGTGATTTCCCACAGCAGGTCATGAGACAAGGCGCGTCTTCAAGGTCGCCGTCTCCAGAATGAGCCCAAGTCCATTTTATTGCGTGGTTTCCCGTTCAATGCCTGACCACAGTTGACGGAAGAAGAAGCTGCGGTATTGTGCTCTTATTTGAATATTGCCTGAGTTCCATCTGCATTCGTTTTGTACTTTCATTTTGCAGAATGGAATTAGAGAGGGGAGTAATAATTTTGGAGACACAAAAGTACCCGTTCCTTTGCGATGCAAACGACCAAAAGTTCAAAAACACAGACATGTAGAGAGATGCGTGGTTATCAGTAACGGGCGCTGTGTTGGAAGAGACGTTACGTTTCTTTTGCTGATATCATTTCTCAACAAACTGAGAAATATTTCAAATGAGGTAATTCTCTAATACTGAAAAACTTTCTTTGAATGTCTTTTAGTTTGTTGTGTAGGAGCAAAAATTGTCCACTTGATGACCTGTCACTATTATAGGATGGATCCAATATTCTCTTTGACGACGACGACGACGACGATGATGACGATGATGATGGTGACGACGAGTAACCTACGCAGCACATAACGGAATAACGGAGTTATTATTTAATGGAAATTCTTCCATATGCAGAGAAATGGCGATGCTGTGCTAATTAACAATATACAACACACTAATAAAATCACGCCGTGCAAGCACGTAAGTGTGGCCACACGCCCTGTCGTCCAGCTGTGTGGAAGAAACCCCCGCAGAAATCCAGCGTGACTAAACGCAAGTGTAACCCCTCGACCTCGCAGGTCGTCCAGCTGCGTAAAGAACACGCAGTTTGCGCAGCGTAAACTCACGCAAGTGTGTCCCGAACGTAAGTTTCGCGCTCATTGTGGTAAGCTACGAGGAGGTACACTTGCGGCAACGTGCGAGAGTACTTACCGAGCTCGTACTGTGTGTGTTCGTGATACATTGCAGTATCTGTGAGTTAGTTTGTATGACAACATGACTACAACATTTACCCGAAACAACTCTCTAAAATCTGCTTTCGAGGAGGACAACATACTAAATGCATGGGATTTATATCTGGATTCAGACCTTCCTGAAACTCGGACAGTACCAACCACAGAAGATAGACCGAGCTCAGTAGCTGCAGTCGCTTCAGTGTGGCCAGCATCCAGTATTCGGGAGATAGTGGGTTCGAACCCCATCGTCGGCAGCCCTGAAGATGGTTTTCCGTGCTTTCCCATTTTCACACCAGGCAAATGCTGGGGCTGTGCCTTGATTAAGGCCGCGGTCGCATCCTTCCCAGTCGCAGCCCTCTCCTATCTCATCGTCGCCATAAAACCTATCTGTGTTGATGCGACATAAATCAACTTTAGAAAAAAGCAGATGATAGAGCTCGACAACATCGAAACGGCAACGTACATTAAAGTAATCTCCTCTTTTATATGAAAGACTGTTATTAAATTATCAGGGATATCACAGGATAAGCCTCCGTGGCTCAGACGGCAGCGCATTGGCCTCTTACCGCTGGATACGGTGGTTCAAATACCGGTCATTCCATTTGAGATTTATGCTGTACAAAGCGGAGGCGGGACAGGTTTTTCTCCGGATACGCCGGTTTTCCCTGTTATCTTTCATTCCAGCAACACTCTCCATTCTCATTTCATAGCATCTATCAGTCATTAATAAAATCACTTTGGGTGTGGCGACCCCATCGTACTAATAGCCTATATATTATTCATTCATTTCATTCCTGACCCGGTCAATGACTGGAAAACAGGTTGTAGGTTTTCATTTTCATCACAGGATAACATTAAAGGACGGAAGAAATTGAATGGTAGACATTGACATACTGAAAACTGTTCGTGTGATGAAATTACCCTAGAAGTCCCGGACGAAACTCTTAATATTTTTATGAACTGGTATGGGAAAGTAGTGGAACATGGGATATAAGAATGATCTGTGCAGAATCCCTTTCGGGTTCTAATGGTATTCGCGCATTACGAATAGAAACAAAAGAGGCAATTCCCTCTTTCACTCATATAGAATGTTACTGTGCTCAAATAATTTATGAAGGATAGTTAAGAACATGTTAAGCATGTAACTCGTCCAGCAGTTGACGTCATGGAGGCCACGTGCGGCAGTCCCTTCCCCGATCAGTGGGGAACTAGGGAATGACATAGCGTCACACGCTGCTCTCGTTGAGTTTGGCAACAAGGGAAGCGAGAACCTGTCTGCCAGCTCTAGTGTTGAACCAACACAAACGAAAAATAATATTACAGCGGAGAGTAACGTAGGAGTTGATATAGTACAAAAGCCATGATCTGCTGAAACAGACGAAGCCCTGTTGGAGCTCATAAAGTTATTATTGATGAGTTTCTGACAGTACAGGAGATCAAAAATAAACGCAGGAGGATGGAAAGCGAATACCAAGCTTTTACCACACAAAGACAAGTTGCTAGTGATATGTACCAGGACGTTGTTTCAAATTTAGAAGACCTAACCTAACGTTCCATAGACATAGAAAAAATACAATGCCGTCGCTTAGAACACATGCCATCACCAACTATTCATAGTGAAAATCCGAATCTGATTAATGATGATAGTAGTGTGCAAGTGAAGCTCGATATAGTTGGTACCTATGGGGAAAGGATTCAAAATAATCTTCGAGTGAATATTAAGGTAGAAGAAAATGACACAATGTCATTTCAAGAACGTTTCGTAACTATAAACTTAGAAGTTAAAGACGCTAAGTCAAAGAAAAATGGAGCACAAGATGCAGACTTACTGAACAACAACAAACTACTTAATATTTTCACAGCTAAGGGAACACAACGGCAGATTAGTCACGTCAGTATAGTGGGAGAGATCTGCGTGTCCAACCACGAAGGACAGAATGCTAGTGTTTAGTCAACCAGTGAAGAACGGCGTAGCCGGAAATAATATACATTTTTCACGAGGGTTTACTGACAGTTCGCTCAGCTTGCTCATCATGCTATAGTAAGTGATTGACTCTTAATTCTGAAGATCATGGGTGGTGTCTGCTCCACGTATGCTACTGTTAACGTAAGTGGTTTAAGGAATATTACAACACCTGCGCTACTAAATCGTTTCATTAGGGAATACGATATTGACATTTTATTTCTTCAAGTAGTCAATGATCCTAATCTTAGTTTCCTTTACAATCATGGGCCGATGACCTATATGTTCGGCTCCATCAAACAACAAGCATCATCTTTACAACAATGATTATACTGTCAACGTAGGAGAAACTCAGGGACGGACGGCTGTTTTGTACAGGAAGGGATTCCAGTTTAGAGACATAGTGAGTGACGGAGCTAGTGGATCTGCGGTTTGGATCACGAAGCTATCAGCTTTCGTTCTGGAGACAGTGGGTTCGAACCCCACAGTCGGAAGCCCTGAAGATGGTTTACCGTAATTTCCCATTTTCAGACCAGGCAAATGCTGAGACTGTACCTTAATTAAGGGCACGGTCGCTTCCTTTCCACTCCCAGGCCCATCCTATCCCATCGTCGCCATAAGAACTATCCGTTTCGGTGAGACGTAAAGCAAATTGTAAAATAACCTAGTGATGGACCCATCGGGAAGAATAACATCAGTGTCATCAAATTATGTGTATTGCCCATCAGGATCAAACTTCATACGATAAAGAGACGTTCTATTATACCTTCTGTTGTGGGCACTCAACATTTCATGAATGGGAGCATATGAAATTGTTAACTATAAAGTAATTCCGGTAGCTTTTAGTGATCACTGCTTACTCCTGTTTACATGCAGGGCTGAAAGGAAAACAGAGGACTCCCAGGAAGAGAGGCACGGAAAGTGAACAGAGCAGATTTCCGAGAGAAAGACGTTATCGAGGAACCGTGTCTAAGGAAACATCTGAACCAGAGGGTCTCCCCTTTGAATTTTACAAGCAGTTTTAGTCCATAACACGGGATGACGTAAAGAATATCTTAACCCGTAAATGCACAGTACCGAGCGAGTTGGCCGTGCGGTCAGGGGCACGCGGCTGTGAGCTTGCATCCTGGACATAGTGGGTTCGAATCACACTGTCGGCACTCCTGAAGATGGTTTTCCGTGGTTTCCCATTTTCACATAGGCAAATGCTGGGGCTGTACCTTAATTAAGGCCACGGCCGCTTCCTGCCGACTCCTAGGCCTTTCCTATCCCATCGTCACCATAAGACCTATCTGTGTCGGTGTGACGTAAAAAATGGACAGCATTGCATATGTGCAGAAGAAATTGTACCTGCTTGTTATATTCTCTTTACGAGTTTACAAGTGTGCATTTGCTTCTAAAGTGTGACGGTAGCTACAGTAATCGTACAGTTTGCACAGCTCTCAGTAATCTCTCAAACGCCTTTTGAGCAAAAATTAACAACAATAAATCTCCTCTTTTGCTGCTCAGAGCATCGAACACTAAGTTCAACACACTGGAGTCACATGCAATACCATTGGTTAGCCACTATAAGATACTGCGTATTAACTTCAGTAAAAGCTTCGAAGATATGATTAACATTAATTGGACTAACATCTTAAATGCCACCAGATTCAAGCTCAAAGGACATTAATTTCTGGAAGTTCCTCATTTTTCGGAAAATATGGTACATTAATACTTTAGAACTTCCGAAATAAATTGAAATGGCGTATGGCTTTTAGTGCCGGGAGTGTCCGAGGATGTGCTCGCGAGGTGCAGGCAGGTATTTTGATTTGATACCCGTAGGCAACCTCGCGTCGTGATGAGGATGAAGTGATGAGGAAGACGACACATTCACCCAGCCCCCGTGCCAGCGAAATTTACCAATGGTTGTTAAAATTCTCGACACTACCGGGTAAGAACTTCCGAAATTGTGGTACATAGCGCCAGTTCTGCTCGCCCCAAAGTTTGCACGCTAACGTATTGAAATGGCTATATGATACTTCCCCTGGAAAGGATACCGCTATAGGCTCCGTGCGCTGATGGGAGAAATGCACCGCTGTGTTGCGAGTGGCGAACATTGTAATTTAATGCGTTTCACCGCGCACATATCTGCTGTCGTCTCAGCGCGTGCTGCCATGGCCGACTAAATAATAGCAGTGGGATTTTAGAGTGTTTTATGCAACAAAAATAGGCCACATTATTCCAAACTTGCAGAAAGTGGTCATGTAATAATTTACAAGAAAAACAGTTCGCAGGAAATAGCAATAGAGCTATAACTGTGATCAGAAAGAAACACCCATTCACTAGATATCCTACCACTTCACGATAGAGAAAACGTAGTAATGTATGAATTAATAGTGGAGTGGTGATAACGAGATAAGTGTTCATATACACATTCAATAATGCTGTCTTCAGAAATACTGTACATCCTTGGTCTATTTCTAATACGATATCATGTTAGTGTAGGTTAATGCTGCTAGAGAGACGATTCATTTCAAATTTAAATTTTAAATCATTTTAAACATAATCATATTATCTAAGGCCTTGGTAACAATCGTTATTATTTCATGAAGGCGAATAATTGTTTCCATGAAATATAAGCATATTTCAGCTGTTGTTTATGCAGTTTTGCACAGAACCTGTCACCTCACGTACTGATCGACCGCGTGAATGTTCTCGACCTTGCATCTCAAACGTAAGGAAAGTGTACTACAACAGGGTAGAGGAACTTTTTCTGATAAAAAAGACTGAGGCTTGATGTTGGACCTATTGAAATTCCTGATATTGAAACCGCATGTACACTATCAAAAATTATGCATGAGATGAAAAATTCAGAATCACATGAAGTTGTCAATAAGTGATTATTTATATTGTGTGTCTGTATGTATAATATGTTCAAGTCCAACTCCGTAATATAACGGCTGGCGCTACTAGCTACCTTCCTCTTGGGCCCGGTCTTGAATCCTGACACTGTCAGAAACTTAAGATGGCATGAGTGTTGGTATGTAGTTAAAAGAGTGCATGCAGCTCATATCCATAAGGGGTGTGCTTGAAATGAAACGAGGACATTAAGTTACGGATGTAAAATACGGTATTTCTGTGAGCTATTGATATTGCGTAATGGAGTCCTACTTGTGTAATTATATTTGTGTACTGCCTTTCCAAGTCCATTTCGTTAGGTTGTAACGAAATACTATAAAATTTCACAATTTGGTCTATTGTATAGTATGCTACATTTATTGTTATTCTTCTTCTTATTATTATTATTCTACTAGTTATAATTAAGACTGTGGCAAAACAATACAATGTGTGTCTACCATGATGCGTGTGCTCTAAAAAAGATGGCCTACTGCAGCTTGCTTTGCAAATATAACATTGATTTAATAGTTTGTTTCTAATTGTTTACCTATTTGTACAATGGTTAAAATACATATTGTAAAGAGTTAGTTTGTATTAATTAAAATGTGTGCATCCAGAATTACTTCTTGCGATTTACTGCTATGACCCACCGTTCTTTCAAATGCTTTTCATGAGGTTGTGAAGAAAACGTTTGTATCACAGTATCTATTAATGCAGACAACAACAAGCATATAGTTCAGCCCGAACGTTTTGAAATTAAAAAATAATCATCTGACGACAGCATTGTAAAATGATTCTTCTTCTTCTGCTCATTGTCATTCTTAATTTATTTATTGGGTTCCGCTTTCGTGTTATACCTAGCCACTAGTCGTTCTATCGTGTAAAGCCAAAACTATGAAGGATGGTATATTAATTGTAAATGGGAGGAGCGAGATAAGAAATTATCTGCAGAAACATACGTAGGTATCACATTGTCAAAAACTAAACAAAACTTGGGATAGAGAATGTACAGGGACATAAGGTTCTACTCTTCACGCCAGTGTGAAACATCACGGCGGCTATCTGCATCACAAACATGACCGGATCAACACACAGGGAATTCAAATAATGGCTTTAGACAAAAACATAGAAAGGGATTCAGCGATAGAGTGCCACTGTAAAATGATTGAATATATGTATGTAAACATTACACATATTCCAGCTTCTTATGGTCAGCTGTTGATGAATGTGCCCGTAAGTAGTTCTCGTAAAGTCCTCCCGCAGCAGCACATAGCTATACGCGCGGAGTCTACAGGATACACAGAGAACAAGTTCGTCAGCCAGAAAAGAGTGGTGGACTGCAATTGATAGAGGTAGAAGAAAAATGCATGACCCTCCTTGTGAAGCATATACTCAATGCAGGCAAGTTGAGAGGAGATACCTTTGACTGTGCTCTCATCAAATTTTGTGAATCAGCGAACCTAATTAACAAGAGCGACATAAAACGTCTCTTCCATAGAGCACGAGCTATAATTTCAAATACTCTAAGGTACTTTGCACATCACCAGTGAGATCAACACAGTGAAAAGTATTTATACAATGATACTACAGCGGCAGCCCTTCACCCGCCTTATGGAGATCAAATACCTGTAAAGAACTGGAAACTAATTTGGAAAAATGTGCAAAATAAGTGTATTTCATTAGAGTGGCGAGCTGTACAGTTGTGTCAATGAAATAGTGGCAATGGGTGATAAAATGAAAAGGCATTAAGAAATTGTAGCGTGTAGTATGTGATTGTAAAGATACGCTGGTACTGTACATCGCATTTCTGAGTGCGGTAATGCTGCTATCGTCTAGAAATGGACATCCAATCATAAGAAACGCATTAATGGAACTCCAGCAGTTAATGTCTCAGAGGGGTATTGGACCGTCTTGAATTTCAAACTGACTGTACCTAAATAATTAATGCAGTTCTGTGGTTTACAGCGGGAGATGTAAGCTATAATATTGCAAATTTTAACCAGAATCACCCAGGAACTTCGCAACGGCCTTTGGACAATCGCCACAAAGAATGGTGGAAACTGGAGTAAAATAAGCGCCAAGAAAACATCTTCGGGAAGTATTTGCATGCATTTTTACTAAGTCGTGCTACGATAAATTTGTATTGTAATCATCTCTGCATTGCTACTGTAATTCTTTCTTTTTCATGTTTACACCAGTGACTTGGTTTGAGCCAGAGATTAAATTAACTAAAAGGCTGTTGGACAGAGAAGTGTTTGTGTTATAATATATTTGGATTCAGTTGTATAATACTTGCATTCACTTGTATAATACTTGAATTAATTTGTATAATACCTGTATTCGGTTGTATAATACTCGTATTAATTTGTATAATACTTGCATTTAGTTGCTGAATAGAATATAATACTTCCATCCCCTAGTTCCGGATCACCCGAAACTAGGAAGAGAGCACTCTTTTATTGCAATTCATTACGTTTGCTACATGCGTTACATTTTTCTCTTATAATTATTTGACTATTACTACACTAAATATAATTTATTTTGTCCTGGACGTTAACAACGCTATATAATCTAGAACAACATGTATCTTCAATTTTTTTTAGCTTAACACAAGTCTTTCGTAGTATCCTAACATCAACAAAACGGCTGAATTAGGAATAGAAAATAACGACACGGCAATGCAACAATTCATATATTACTGCATATGATATTGAACCCTTTAGGTCCATATAGAGGGATACCTACCTTTCTTACCTATCAGCAAAGTTCATGAGATCTGTCTCTTGGGTCGTATCGGGTTCTTCGTCACTTGCTGAGGTAAAGGTAGGGTTCAGTAATTCTAATCTATCTACTGGAATGAAAGGCCTGTTTAAAAGATTCCTATTTATTCAGGAAAATTCTGAAGCAATCTGATATGTCAACGTTATCATAGAAGTCAATTGTGTCCACTGGACACCACAATCACTTTTTACATAAACGTCAGAACACTGGTGTGAGACTTTAAGGTAACTGCCTGACGGGCATTCATACTAGAAACCATTGTCTCAATTATTAATCATTTAAGAAAGGAAAGTCTGGAAATCCTTAAATTCGGCTTCCATGTGAGACCACATGTACCATCATAGTGATTCGTTATGGTCCAGCCCTCGTAACACGAACTCTGGACTCTGGGTATAATTAAGGCCGTCCAATCGGTGTGTGCCACACAGTGGTTCTACGGCATGGACACTTAATTGAATCGATGTGACCTGCGTCTATGTCATGGACCGACATCTAATCTTCTAAGTTACTTTAAAGTCATTGTGGATGATGACAGTAAGGAAATGATGCTACAATGGCATATGGCCCTAATCTAAGTCACTGAGGTTGATGACCCCCTGACCATCCAAGTTTCTAGGCTGAAGGCTAAACACAATTAAGTTACATCGGTTGATGACCAAAGTTTCCACTTTACTATCCCCAGCACATTCACTGCTCAATCAATCAAAGTTCAATAATTACAACAATAGCAATGCTCACAAACTTTGTGGCAGTAAAATCCATTTCCTTCGGATATGTCCCCTTAATCGTTACTTTATATTTTAAATATTCCCCAGAAAACAAACTAAAATTTCCAGAATGCATCTCCAAGTTATTCGCTTGATTAAAGTTATTTCAAAATGCGGTTTCACTGATTTTAATAATTAAATAAATTTACATGATTTAGCGAAATGTTAAAGAACAGTAAATTATATCTCCGTGGACTCTGGTTTCTTCACAAATTTCTACGCAGCTGTGATGTGAATTCAATCTAGTGATATTTATCTGGCTGGAAAAGAATTGTTACATAATTCATGTCCAGTTATATACGGTATCTTGTCTCATGATTTCACACTTTAAAATCTAATCTAGTCCTAACCGTTATTAACACTTGGATATCCTAAGAATCTACGTACAAACCAAACAACTCGCCATATAATTACGATGTCATATCTCGTCATACCATTTATGAATTTTGCACACCCCTCACAGACAAACCAATCATCACGACCATCGCTCTATATTTTGGACAACCCTGAATTTGGTTACTCTGTTCCTTATACTCGAAGTTCATGGTTTCAAATGTTCAATACGTCCGCAATTAAACAAATTTTACAGTATTTCACAATACTCAGATCATTACCGGCTATGAATTTCAACTAAATCCAGCATTTTAACGTTTTCCCCGGCCGAGAATACAGTAAAATCTCAATTCCACGCCTGTCCCGTTATCACAGCTGAGGCCTCTCGTCCCCAAGTTCGCTTGGCAGTAACATGAAACACCTGGTTTATTCACAGTTGACTGGCTTCTCAAAATGCTCTCTTTAAACTCTGCCGACAAAATTAGAGAAATACGATATTCTAACCAACAAAATGCGCAGATTATGCTTCAAGATGGCCACACTAATTATACGCGTCGCCAATTAATACCGCTATGGATTTCTATGAATTTCTTTCCATTCCGAACATTATAAAATATACCTCGGGCTATAGTGTCCCGGCTTCAATGACAGGACTCTAACCTGATTCGCACATCTCATCTCAACTCATATAAAACATTCCTCGGGCTTCCATGTCCCGGCTTCAATGACAGGTACAACCTGATTCACAAATCTCATATCAACAAAACTAACCTCTGTTTCCCAGCTCCACAATTATCATCGACAAAGAACTGGAATAAAATCCTTACTAGAAATCTCGACGTCTAATATCGCACAATGCATTAATCATGAATAACTTCGCATAAAGGATATCGTATTTAATAACTTGATTTTTACGAGAAAATGACTGAAACATTCTACTAGATCTTTTTATTGTCAGTCAGACACAGTTTAAAATGGGCCTAGAAAAACGTTTCTCTCCGTGACCAAATTCATCACCCTAGTTTCTCACCCGACAGCGCGCTTCCACTCGATTGAAAATGAGTAACCATGGATTTCTACATTATTAACGTCAAATTGCAGACAGGAAAAATTTACGTCGAATGAACATCTTAATTTGACATCAAAAAATATAGGCAATACACTCACACGGATGACGATCTACATTGGACGTGATATCACTTCGAAACCCTATTCAATAACTTTTACAACATTATACGGCACTCGCAAGACTTCAAAAATTTATCCAAGTGGAAATTGAAACGAATGACTCTTTTAGTCGTATTCTCACATTTACAAAACTTAGTAGGGGTGACCACTGCGTCGTATATCCCCATTCAAATACACTTTTAGAGATCATGAGACAAGATATAAGAGGTAGTAAGATGGAAAGTCACCTACCTCATGTAGTCACACCATTGTTCGTCATAGGGCTCACCTGCGACCCTGGCATTTTATTTAGCCATTTTTACATTCATGGCTTCACAGATCATTATGTTTCTTCAGGGTTCCTGGAATAAAGCATAAAAAAAGAAAATACTCTTCACTTGTTTGCTGAGCGCACACGATGGACTATAATTATTTCCGCACACGAATTACTTAATCACATTAGAATTTATTCAGTACTTTGACCGTCCTATCTGGTACAATTATTTCACTCAAGAAAACTATCTCCTCATGGAGACAAGACCTAGCCACAATGGCTAAAATCTGCAGTTGAACTCAGTCTACTTTCGTTGGTTTGATTTCGCAGAGCAGCTCAACAATTTTTCGTCCGCTTTGTATCACAGATGCCGGAGAAGGAGACTTCGTCATGGCGTCCCTTCATATTTATAGCAGTTACCCCCTCTCTTCGGATATCTCCCTTTGCCGCCAAGAAAATTTCTATAAATTTTCTGACTTACCTAAACTGTAATTTCAAGAGTTTTGAAAGTGACTACATGCTTGCTACATTTCTGGCGGTAGTGTACATGGACATTTAAAATGTATACGGGTTCGATTTGTGAGATGATTGACCTCCTTTGATAGGCACTATATTTTTTTGACTTGGCTTGAATCACGCCATGTACACGCGCTTTGAAATAGTTCACAAAAATGACTTGAGATTCTTCCGCCGTCGACACGTGTGGCTGACGTCACGTACCCCAGAGCGTGGAACCGAAGGTAATCAACCTCTCGTCACGTGTCAAATCCATGCTATCAAGAATCCAACTTTTAGTTTAATTGTTAATTTATGCATAATGTTCTTAGGGCACAAAGGTCATGGGTTCAATATTATCCTACTTTTTAAAATACAAAAAGTTGCTATTCTTCCCAGAGCAATCCACACCTTTTTTAACAATTTAACAATTGTGTAGAATGCGTTGAAATTATATAATACTTGCATTTAAGAAATAAAAGGAGGCAGATTGTCCAACTTAGGGGGACTACGTTTTATATTTTAACCCTTCACAATGATTATAGGTTAATTTTAACATTATTCTGTACGTGAGGTCTCGGTGATTGTCAATCGTAAATTTTTATTCAAGAGGATAAAAGATTAAGTTTTAACAAACGTTATCAGGGCAAATTTTTGTTTTAAGAGCGTCTCTCTATTGTGCCAAAAATCCCGTTTCCGTCTTTAATTTGACAATTCAAAGCTATTTTATGCTAATAAATTCTAATCACTGCTAATAAACATTTTCAAATTCCAGTCTTTGAAAGATATAGCTGTAATTTATCATTCTAATTTGAATATTGCAGTCGTTCATTTGTCGTTGCATTCGTGCCTATGGACTAACATTATTACGAGTTCATAATCAACACATCAAGCTTTTTACAGATACCATAAGATCAGTCTGTGTTTACAGCTATAAATCATGGACGTGCGCTCACTCGGACCGTTTTAAATCATGGTCACAGCCGCAAGACCTCGTAAAGCCAGAAAGGTATCATGAACGAGTGGACTCAGAGAAGGATATGTGGGGAAAAGGACTATCGAAGTTTATTTTTCTGCAACGGTCACATTGACCGCACGTCCGTGGTTAAGAGTTATCAGGATGGCAAGATTGCAACTCAACGCATGTGGTTGCCATACATGAGTGCTCACTGTGTGAACACCGTACCAGTAGATACACCGTCCGGCTCCAAGGCTAAATGGTCAGCGTGCTGGCCTTTCATCCAAGGGGTCTCGGATTCGATTCCCGGCCGGATCGGGGATTTTAGCCTTCATTGTTTATTCAGATGGCTCGGGTGCCGGGTGTACGTGCCTTCAAGAGTCATTTGAAAACACCCCCACTAGGCTTCTCTGGAGGCCACACGAATTAAAACTTAAGTATATAGATACACCGAGTAGGGTAGGCGGCGGCTAGTTTCCTTAACATTGCAGCTCCACATTCAGGAGGCGGAGGGGCTGCTCTCCACCGTGGACTGTCCTGAGAATTGTTTTCCGTGGTTTTCCATCCTCTTGCACTAAGGCGAATGCCGGGACAGTTCCTATTATATATACACCTTCTCCGCAAATCACATCACCGGGACAAATCATCTCCCTGGCTTGAGGGACGGCGTTACCGTCTAGAAGGTCCACCATACCCTGCCCGAGAAAGGAATTTTATTCCCCCCGATCCCCCAGTACATATACTGTCACATTAAAGAACCTCTGTTCGGGGTAGAATTTCTGCACTTCTTCGTCACGTAAAACCGGAAAATTGTACTGATATTCAATCCATAACATTAATATTACCCTTATTCCCTTCTTTATCTTCGTATTATTATTATCATCATCATCATCAAATACATTGTAATTAGGAGATATCCCGGAATCAATGCTTGCTTACGGAAGTATAGCAACGAACTTAAACTAAAGCATAAATTAAATACGGTAACAAAAGGTACAAGCAATATTACGAGAAATGATTTCACAACAAGAAAATTTCGTGGTAACGGGTAATGCAACAAAATATTTAAAAACTAACTATCTTAACCCCATGGCACTACAGCCCTGAAGAGCCTTGGCCTACCAAGCGACCGCTGCTCAGCCCGAAGGCCTGCAGAGTACGAGGTGCCATGTGGTCAGCACGACTGATCCTCTCGGCCGTTGTTCTTGGCTTTCTAGACCGGATAATTAAAACTTATCGTATAGAAATTCATATGAAATTTAAAAGATGTAATTTAATATTCCGTTATGTGTGGCGTAACATAATAATTACAACGCGAACACTTTTTTTTTCCCTTTAAAATGCTATTTGTTGGTGGCGTCGATCTCTAGAGAGTTTTTGCCAATACTTTCACCATATGATATGAACCTGTGTGGAAGTGTAATTGCGGAAGTGTAGAGTATTGAATGTGAGGAAAGGAATGTTAGAAACGACACAAACACCCATTCCCCAGGCCAATCAATTAATCAATTACAATTAAAAACCCCCTGAACCGGCCGGGAATCGAACCCAGGGCCGTCGGGTGACAGACGGACGCGTTTCCCCCTACAGCGCGGGGCTGGACACGCGATCACTTACAAATTCGTAGAAAACTTGATTACTTCCAGTACCTGAGCACTACAATTTGCAGTGGATTGAATAAAACACTTACTTACTTCTGTAGGCCTATTACCATTATTCCTACACAACCATCACATAAAAATTTACGCAAAATATTTGGGATATTGGAATATTTTGTTGCTGAAGCACTTTATCCACACGACACCTTGTAATCTGCAGGCCTTCGAGTTGAGCAGCTGTCGCTTGGTAGGCCAAGGCTCTTCATAGGCTGTAGTGCCATGGGGCTTTGTTTGATTTGGTTTGAAGCACTTTATATTTTTGGGAAATTCTTTCAAGTTCAGGGCAGCTTTTCAGTATATTATAAATAACTATAATGGTAGGCCTATGTCCTGAGTTGCCGTGTACAGTCATTTTTAATTTAACACTGTCTTGGCTGACTGAGCCTCTGTTTCGACGTTTCATTTTACTACACCAGGCGGCACAGTAAACCGGATCTATGTTGGGTGACCTTCAGCTGAGTTTTAATTAATTTTACCCCAATAAATACCTACAGTAACATATAACCAGAAATCTATTACACACCGACATCGTACAACAAGGAGTGTTTAATAGTTATTTTCCATCCTTCAAAAATTGGCTACCTCTGCCGCTTTCGAACCCACAACCTTCGTATCTGAAATCCGGCACTCTACCACCGATCCTCGAAGGGTAATTTATCACGGGAGAACGCCGTAAATTCCGAAATAAAAACGGAAACGGAAAATGCAAAAATACGTATAATACTACCACCTACATATTTAAAATAGTTCACCCTTTAATTCTAAACAGGAAGTTGTACTATTATTTTATTGAAATGGGCTTCTGAGACAAGAAATATGATCCGGAACAGCAACTTTTCCAATCCTATGACCAATTACTTACAAATTCATACAAACATTTCGAACACCACAATCACACAGGTTAACATGCATGGAGTTATGTATTACGATGCTACAAGCTCCTTGCATGAAGCAAGAAAACAAACAAACGAACAGACAGATCTTGACCAAGCAAGCCGATGGCTGCAGATACTGGAGTAAACGTAATCAGCGTAACGATATCCTCAGTCGTATTGCTTGGCTTTCGCGACCAAGAGTCTGAAGCAATAATTATAACAAGAAAAGCATCTGCTAGGTAGTCAATTTGATATTAATTCCAAAAATGAATGTAAGTATTCTTTTATAAACACGTCATTGTAGTCTTTAAATACCATTGCTTACTTAAGTGTATTAGTTCGTTTTTGTTTTACATGGAGTGGATTTTTTGATCAGTACCGTGATTCGTTCTTCATTCGTTGTTCATGGTTCAAGTTAAAAGTCTGCTTTTTATAATTTTGTGAACTTTGATGTTAAATGAAATGAAATGGCGTATGGCTTTTAGTGCCGGGAGTGTCCGAGGACATGTTCGGCTCGCCAGGTGCAGGTCTTTTGACTTGACTCCCGTAGGCGACCTGCGCGTCGTGATGAGGATGAAATGAAGATGAAGACGACACATACACCCAGCCCCCGTGCCAGAGAAATTAACCAATGATGGTTAAAATTCCCGACCCTGACGGTAATCGAACCCAGGACCCCTGTGGCCAAAGGCCAGCACGCTAACCATTTAGCCATGGAGCCGGACAACTTTGATGTTGACCAACTAGTAGGTAAAGTGCCTTTCTTGGGTTCGGTGACATCCCGCGATGACAAACTTAATTGTAATCGAGTAACGTATGTACACTACATACCAGCACTAAACCAAACATTCATGACCTAAGAGGTACGTAGAGCTGATGGCCCGTGGAGGGATAGGAATGAAATAAACTTTGTTTCGTTTCGTTTTCGCTATCATGGCTCAGCTCAAGAGTTAGTTGATTATAGCACATGATTCAAATCACTACTTCCCGCTCGAGAGCAATTTGATAGTGGTAAGTATTTTAGGGTTTTAGATTTAAATCCTCTCGCTTTCACGTAGTCTGTAACAGATGTTTCATTCCAATATTCGTTTATTCTTTAAAACCCAGCTTTTAGGATATACACTTTATTAGAAATGCCCAAGTAAAATGGAAGGACTTTGTTACGCTGACCATGTCACACCGTCGTACACCCGGCTCGGGTGACTTCGCCTGCAGGAACGACGCACACTTCATTCTCTTTGCTTTTTGTATAATATTCTTAAAACTTCTCAACACACCTATCTCAATGATCGCATCAAGTTCCTCTCCGCTCACCATAACAACAATATCCGATCCTGCAGCACCATATGCTTATCCCTTCCTGTACACAGAACAACAATCTACACGAAATTATTCACCGTTACCACAGCCCCACAATGGAATCCCTTAGCCTTAGACGTCAGAAGCATGTCCAGCAGCTCAGCTTTTAAACATGAGTGTGTCGAAATACTAGTTAAATATGCATGGATTATCAAGTTTTGACCTGAAAACAACACTTCTTACTTCCTTTCACAGACCTTCTTCTTATTCATGCTAATCGTTCTCATCACCTCCCAATTGAATGCGATATCTCGGTATCTTCTTGAAATATATAGCCTATATAAATATATATTTGAAACTTGAATGTAAGTAGTATATCTAGTACTCGTTTTTCATATATTTTTAATGTACTCTATGTACGATGTGTTTTATAGAGATGATATGATTTGTTTTATATATGATATGATTCTTCCTTAATATCACTACGTTTGATTATTTTAATTAATAGTGTTACTGTTATTATTGTCAATATTGTTTTCATATTATTGTCATCAGTATTTATTATTAACAGTGTTCTAGGTTAACTGGTTAAGTGTAAGAAAAGGACTATTTCTCTTACGTTGCCAGAATAAATAAAACATATTATTATTATGATGATGATGATGATTATTATTATTATTATTATAATTATAATTATAATTATTATTATTATTATTATTATTATTATTATTATTATTATTATTATTATTATTATTATTATTATTATTATTATTATTATACATATTCCCCGAAAGGAACACGAAAAATGCACTGCAAGGATACATGAGACTCAGGTGGAACATCAAGCTCGCCTTTCTCAAGCATCGACATCTCAGCAAAATAAAGGTAGGAACTACTATTATGATACTGCGCATCCTGTATCTACCCAGCATGTGTAAATGGACAAGGTACGGCGTTGGACAACACCACTGAAGTCGCTATCCTTACTGGACCGGAACAAGAGTGTCTGGCTACATATCTCGTATCGCAATGATCTCCACAGACTTGCCATTACTTATTACAATGTAATCTTCTTCAGCTTTTCTGTGAAAGTTTATTTCGGCATCACGATCAATAGATCGTACGGTAAAACCATCAAAAGATTAAAGATATGGATCAATCAGTTGCAATGTATTTTAAATTTCACTTCAGTAAAACAGACAAGAGCTATTTGTGCTTAAGGCTGACTTTGGCGCGGGCGTATCTGCGGGTACAGTTAGTAGACTAGTTAAGTCGTTTAGATTAAGAATTTAGGGCAGTGTGCGACTTCACAGTCGGTGATTTTGACACTGTACTTGCAACTGAGATTTTGGCCATGAGGTTACCCGTCAGAAGTTCTGACGAAACACATCACACGTTACATCAGATTCACCCGATGCCTTCAATCTCTCTCCTATACAATCACGTTTCCCCCTTTTTTATTCAGCTCTGCCAGTCAAAGAAATGACTCTGGCTTTGCTGGTAAGCTGCCTCCCTTTGTATTTGATGATACAGAGTCGTACAGTTCATTTCCACAGGCGAAAGATTGGTGCACGTTCCTCTACGAACTGTTCTTGATTTACATCCCTGTCGATATTTCCTAGTGATATCACTACGAGAGCTAAGAGGAAGGTCAAGCATATAAAGTAAAATAATAATAGCAATAATAAGAAAATGAAGAATGCATTCTTATGTGTCTATTTTTCAGTGCCCTGTACTTCGGACGTTCATTCAAGTTAAGATATGGAAATCCAGACATTTCAATTTATAGTACAGTACTCGCTAGCGTATCCGTGCTTCGCTACGGAATTCTACGTAGGGTACATAATTCTAGATGAAGTCGTGTAAACGTTCTATTAAATTGCATAATAACACAGGTATGCAAAAATATTTGAAGTGTCTTCCCTTAAACTACCATTTCACCCAGCGTGAATAAAGTTATTTATTTCCTAGACTTTAGTGCTTCATCCTCCGAATTTACACGCCGATTTTCATCAAATTCTGTTCACCCATTTGCTCGTGTCTCGGCATTAAAACGACTAAAGTCAAAATTCGTGAATATCTCTGTTACTATAGCCGGTACGGTAAAAATGTATAAAACATAAAATATCGGAAATTTAATATATACTAATATTATAAAGAGGAAAATTGTGTATATTTGTTTGTAACAGATAGACTCAAAAACTACTGGACCGATTTTAAAAATTACTTCACCTATAGAAAGCTACATTGCCAGTGAGTAACATGGGTTGTATTTTATTTTCAAAACAATTCGAGAGGAGCGACGGGGGAAGATATAAAAATATAAAAATAATAGGTTAATATAGGCTAAATCGAATTTGTCACTCAAGGACGAGACAAAGCTCATTTTAAGACCCTTGACGCAAAGAACAAAACTCATTAAGCCATACGGACCCGGAAACCATATTTTAAGGCCCTAAAACCAACCATTATGGAGATATTGGCACCACACTACCCCTGCTCTAGGAATCGCATAAAGAAATGAACTGTCGTAACCATGGGAACGTCAGCTCCAGGATCCTACAGCAGCGAGATTATGCATGTACGTTTCGGCATAGCTGCCAGCCAAAATTGGTACACATATGACTTACTATCTGATAAAATATACTGTTGTGTAAAACACTCATAGGACTCCTTTAGGCGGGGATGGAAAGGGGGTGAAGAATAAAATGATTTTTATATATTTCATTGTATGTATGTATGTATGTATGTATGTATGTATGTATGTATGTATGACATCTCCTCCTAAACCACTGGAGCGATTTCAACCAAATTTGGTGTACTTATGACTTAATATCTGTGTACATACCACGTGGGGGTAAGACAACCATAGCACCTTTATGGGAAGGGGGTGAAGGGGGTAAGTAATAAAAATAATCTAGAATAGTATCGAATCAATAGTTTCCGTGGTCACTGAAATAAATAGTGACACTCCGAATTTTTTAAACTTCATGTGAAGCTCCATTTGGGGTGGGAGTGAGGGGGGGTGAGATATAAAATTAATCAAAAATAGTGTCGAATGTACAGTTTTAGGTGTCACTGAGATGAATGGTGGCAATCCAGATTTTTTTTATCTCTTAGTGGTGGGGGGCGAGAGGGGAACAGTCTCACTGTTAGTTGAAATCCTGTACATCGTATCTATAGTGCGACGGCTAAATACATATAGTTATCACTTATTAATTTTTGACACGATCAATTACTTCCCAGCCAATTCGAGCTTCCATAATGACAAAGTTTTACTCGAAAATTAAATACTCTAAAAACTTGAAATCAAACACACAAAAATAATTCTAAAACTGCATAATAGATCATAAAATACCAATCAACAAGTCAAAAAGGAATTCTATAAACATTCATTTGATTCATAACTAACTGGTAATACAAATCTTAAAGGTAAACATTAAAAAACTATCCGGGCAACGCCAGGTACTACAGTTAGTTCTATATAGGATACATACATTATCATTATAGACTGTTATGCCTTTCAGCGTTCAGTCTGCAAGCCTCTGTGAATTTACTATACGTCGCCACAATCCTCGATTTGCAACTAGTGTTGTGGCCTCATTTAGTTCTATACCTCTTACCTTTAAATCGTTAGAAACCGAGTCTAACCATCGTCGTCTTGGTCTCCTTCTACTTCTCTTACCCTCCATTGCAGAGTCCATTATTCTCCTAGGTAACCTATCCTCCTCCATTCGCCTCATATGACCCCACCACCGAAGCCGGTTTATGCGTACAGCTTCATCCATAGAGTTCATTTCTAAATTAGCCTTTATCTCCTCATTCCGTGTACCCTCCTGCCATTGTTTCCACCTGTCTGTACCAGCAATCATTCTTCTTACTTTCATGTCGGTTACTTCTAGCTTATGAATAAGATATCCTGAGTCCACCCAACTTTCGCTCCCGTAAAGCAATGTTGGTCTGAAAACAGACCGATGTAAAGATAGTTTCGTCTGGGAGCTGACTTCCTCCTTACAGAATACTACTGATCGCAACTGCGAGCTCACTGCATTAGCTTTACTACACCTTGATTCTATCTCACTTACTATATTACCATCCTGAGAGAACACACAACCTAAATACTTGAAATTATCGACCTGTTCTAGCTTTGTATCACCAATCTGACATTCCATTCTGTTGAATTTCTTACCTACTGACATCAATTTAGTCTTCGAGAGGCTAATTTTTATACCATACTCATTGCACCTATTTTAAAGTTCCAAGATATTAGACTGCAGGCTTTCGGCACAGTCTGCCATTAAGACCAAGTCGTCAGCACAGGCCAAACTGCTTACTACACTTCCACCTAACTGAATCCCTCCCTGCCATTTTATACCTTTCAGCAGATGATCCATGTAAACTACGAACAACAAAGGTGAAATATTACAGCCTTGTCTAACCCCTGTAAGTACCCTGAACCAAGAACTCATTCTGCCATCAATTCTCACTGAAGCGCAATTGTCAACATAAATGCCTTTGATTGATTTTAATAATCTACCTTTAATTCCATAGTCCCCCAGTACAGTGAACATCTTTTCCCTCGGTACCCTGTCATATGCTTTCTCTAGATCTACGAAACATAAACACAACTGCTTATTCCTCTCGTAGCATTTTTCACTTACCTGGCTCATACTGAAAATCTGAACCTGACAGCCTCTCTGTGGTCTGAAACCACACTGGTTTTCATCCTACTTTCTCTCAACGACTGATCGTACCCTCCCTTCCAAGATGCCAGTGAATACAGTGGTATACTAATATACTAATCAATGAGATACCTCGATATTTGTTGCAGTCCTTCCTGTTCCCTTGCTTATAGATAGGTGCAATTACTGCTTTTGTCCAATCTGAAGGTACCTTACCAACACTCCACGCTAATTTTACTACTCTATGAAGCCATTTCATCCCTGCCTTCCCACTATACTTCACCATTTCGGGTCTAATTTCATCTATTCCTGCTACCTTATGATAATGGAGTTTATTTACCATCCTTTCCACGTCCTCAAGCATAATTTCACCAACATAATTTTCCTCCTCCCCATGAGCTTGGCTGTTTGCAACACCACCAGGATGATTTCCTTTTACATTGAGAAGATGTTCAAAATATTCCCTCCACCTCTCCAGTGATTCCCTGGGATCTATTATGTGTTCACCCGAATTACTCAAAACACTGTTCATTTCCTTTATCCCTCCCTTCCTAAGATTCTTTATTACTGTCCAGAAAGGTTTCTCTGCTGCTTGACCTAGCCTTTCCAGGTTATTACCAAAATCTTCCCATGACTTCTTTTTTGATTCAACAACTATTTGTTTCGCTCTGTTTCTTTCATCTACGTACAAATCCCTGTCTGCCTCGGCCCTTGTTTGGAGCCATTTCTGATAAGCCTTCTTTTTAGGTTTACAGGCTGCTCCCACTTTATCACTCCACCAAGATGTTCGCCTTTTCCCATCTTTACACACAGTTGCTCCTAGGCATTCCCTTGCTGTTTCTACTACAGCATCCCTGTATGCCACCGATTCTCTTTCTATATCCTGAACCTGCTTACAGTCTACTGTTCGAAACTTCTCACTAATCATATCCATGTACTTCTGTCTAATTACCTCGTCCTGGAGATTTTCTACCCTTATTCGTTTGCAGACAGATTTCACTTTCTCTACCCTAGGCCTAGAGATACTTAGTTCACTACAGATCATATAGTGGTCTGTATCATCGAAAAATCCGCGAAAAACTCGTACATTCCTAACAGATTTCCTGAATTCAAAGTCTGTTAAGATATAGTATATTATGGATCTGCTACCCCTAGCCTCCCATGTGTAGCGGCGAATAGCCTTATGCATTTTAAGCAAGCCTCGGACCTATGGGAGTAATGGAGTCCCACTCCCATTTGACAGGCGAGGGACTCCTTGGTATTTTGAATCTCCTTTAAAAATAAGGAAACATGTATTTATTTTTTCGACTTGAGAGAAGACTGTTTCTCATATGTACATTTGTATGTCACATGGTTGTCTTAGCCCCAAGAGGTAATATCACAAACATGGTTTACAAAGAATTTATGGGGTAAATGAAACTCAATTTTTGGGTGAGTTTTTATACTTTAGGAATTTTCAGATAATGTCTTAATACAATGCCGAGGAACGATTACTTTGATCAAATTACGAAATCCACGCGAGCGAAGCCGCGGGTAATTGCTGGTTTTATATATAGAGAGATGTGAAAGATCAGCGACCTGTGGCAAAGAGTCACATAATTGGAATAACAGGACTGGTGCATAACGACCTTAAACAGTTTTCGAAAACGCTTCACTTCCAATCTATCTTATTGAAAGCATCCAGAAAACTGTAGTTCCCTCCAGTCGTAGAATAATGTCAAATGTCACTAACGAAAATTAAATGACGATTCAGAAAACAGCCTACTTTTATATTTGAGTGGAATCCTGCATGATAATTATTTACCAGCGTAGGTTAATTATACTTATGTAAACTAAGGAAACAATAAGAATAAGAATAAGAATAAGAATAAGAATAAGAATAAGAATAAGAATAAGAATAATAAATCCTTCCGAGACATATCTTCTGTCGCTTGTAGCTTTTGAGGGTGATCAAGTATGACAACTGCGTCTCGGCTTGAGGCTCGTTGCCTCCCGGTGTCTCTATAAATATTTTAAAATAGAGGATAATAATAATAATAATAATAATAATAATAATAATAATAATAATAATAATAATAATAATAATAATAATAATAATAATAATAATAATAATAATGTTAATGATAAAATAGCCATCTCCATTCCAGGCCATGGAGGCCCTTGAAGCAGTACTTACATCGCTGTTGGGATTCTCAGTACCAAATTTGATAAATTTATTAGCTTTATACCTGGTTAGTGTGCTCGTTAATGGTTATAACGAAATCATCCAGTGAACTTAATACAAGCGTCTTTAATGTTAAATGGATGTGCCTGGCCGAAGTGGCAAAGGCATGCTCAGTTCACACGGAAGGACGTGGGTTCGATTTGGAAATCATTAAGAAACGTGATTTCCACTTCCGAAGGTGCACATAGCCGTAAGGTTCACTCAGTGTACACAAAAAATGAGTACCAGATTAAATCCTGGGGGCAAAGGCAGCCGGGCGTAGCGCTAACCACTCTGCCCCCAAGAAGTGCCGACCGAGCTCGATAGCTGCAGTCGCTTAAGTGCGGCCAGTATCCAGTATTAGGGAGGTAGTGGGTTCAAACCAAACTGTCGGCAGCCCTGAAGTTGGTTTTCCGTGGTTTCTCATTTCCACGCCGGCAAATACTAGGACTTTACCTTAATTAAGGCCACGGCCGCTTCCTTTCCAGTCCTAACCCTTCCCTGTCCCATCGTCGCCATAAGACCTATCCGTAAAGCCAATAGCAAAAAAAAAAGAAAAAGCAAGTGCTGAGGTTACAAATAGTGGAAGTCTTTCACCTATCCAAGGACCTTCGTGGCCTGATGCTTTACTGATGGAGGAGTAAAAAGCAATTCATGGAGGGGCAGAAAAATATGTGACTGAAAGGATGAAAAATACGTTTCAGGAATTGATGATGATGATGATGCTTGTTGTTTAAAGGGGCCTAACATCGAAGGTCATCGGCCCCTGTTTCAGGAATTGAAGACACCAGCGGAATAAGGATGTAACAAACATATCAGCAGTTATTTAGGAGAAAAGGAGATAATTTTCGGAGTTTATTCTACCGTATACAGTACATGAATCCACTGCATATGCAAGTGTACAAATTACATCATCTGTTAAGAACAATAGTTATCGTTACAATTTAAGGTTTCAACAATAATGTATGATCTGTAAGTGATACAATGGAAAATAATCTACAAGTATATCTTACGCTTCTATATAACAGAAGAGAAATCCTGTACATGCAATTGGAACACAAATGATAGCAAAAAAAAAAAAAAATAACAATAGCAATAAAAATGTCAAGAAAATATTTAAAAATATAGATGTGATTTCATCTATGGCCTTTACATAAATGCTGTATTACACCAACACAAGCACTGTCCACCATCTTGAGTGATGCTCCATCCTTATACCACGGAGAACAAAGGTCTGCTGGCTGTCAACCAGCTTGAAGTTCAAATGTAAGATATGAGATGACATCATAACATAACATAGAAGCGTAATGATACACTGAAATCTCATATTTCAAACATGAGTTGGATACATCCTTATTACCGGGATATCTTCATGAATTATATTATTATTAGTTACGGCGGTGAAAAGGGAACGATGAATAGCGAGAATCCTGCAAGTAGACAACGTGCTGAGAAGCTAGATGAAGTGTGCCTTCAACTTCAGTGGCATTTGCCTGATCATAATACACTGACTTAGCAGATGTTATGAGATAGTCACCTAATAGCGTGTGGGGCCTCCTCTGGCCCTGCGAACTGCAGTGAGACGCCGTGGAAGTGAGTTCACAAGTCCCTGGTAGTCCTCTGGTCGCAGCTGACACCAAATGGTTTGCAGAGCGGCCGCCGATGCTGGTCTGTTAGTAGGTGCAGGATCCATGGCACGGAGCCTGCCTTCCAGGATATCCACGATATGCTCGATAGGGTTCATATCGGGACTCCTGTGGGCCATGACAGTCGTTGGACCTCCGATGCATGTTCCTGGAACCATTCCCGGGCGGCGTGGGAGCGATGTGGCAGCGTGTTATCATCTTGAAACACCGCAGGACCGTCTGGGCGCTTGAAGGCCAAAAATGGGTGGAGATGGTCTCCGAGCAGCTCGACATACCGCGCACCATTCAAAGCCTCTTCCAGAACAACTAGGGGGCCCATTCCAAACCAGCAAAATGCACCCCAGACGATAAGAGAGACACCAGCGCCCTGGACCACACCCTCGAGGCAGGCGGGATCCATCGCTTCATGTGGTCTGCGCCATACACGGTGCCTCCCATCGGCGTGGTGCAGTTGAAGTCGTGATTCGTCCCATGCCCCATAGTACCCATGTTCCTACGGATTGTCCACTGGGAGACGTGTCTAGCACGGCCTGTGTTGAACTGTGCCGTGATTTGTTGCACGGTTGCCCGTCTGCCACTATTGACAATCCGTCTCAGATGTCACCGGTCACGGTCATCGAGGGTGGCTGGACGGCCGGTCGTTCGTCTGTTGTGGACGGTGACACCCGCATTCAACCTTTCACGATACACCCTGGATACGGTTGATCCTGTGAAGCCGAATTCCTGCACCACTTATGAAATCGCACTTCCCATCCGTCGGGCACCGACCATCATACCCCGTTCGAACGCTGTCAGCTCACGACGACGTTCCATGTTACACCTGTCACATGCACAGTCACTGCTCACAAGGTATCCTATACAACTGCCGCTGGCACAGGGGGCGTGTTGTGCGCAGACAACACACCTGCACATCAGTGCTCCGCTATTCCATGACATTTGCTCAGTCAGTGTAGTCTCGAAAGAATTTGCAAATAGAGCACTCGTTGGACATATAAAGGTCCTGAGATAATATTAAGGATGTTTAAGAACTAGTTTACTCCGATATTAAACCTCTGGAATTGAAAAACACAGTAAAACGAGACTTTGTGGCACGTACACTGTGCTGCAAAGACGACTACTGCTCAGCTGGATGGTCTAAGCAACTGCCACATGCTCAGAGTGATGACACTTTCAATCGCTTTGCTTCGTTTTCTGGAACGAATACTGCAAAGTTCAACAGCACAAAAACTAGATTTCCACGACTGCTGACAACGGAATTAAAGCTACTGAAGCTTACAATCAAGAGTAAAATATTAGGTAACTGACAGGTGAGAAAGAAATGATCGGAACATCACTGAGTCAGCATATTAGAGCACGTGATGAGGTAGACACCAACAAGAAGAACTCAAGTGATTTGTGACTGGAATTCGCTAGGTTACGAGATTGAGAATACGGATAACAGAAAAGGAGAAGGACACTGGAAGAGGACCTGAATATTTTTACAGAAGGACAAAAGTGGAACCAGTTCACCAAGCAAATCTGAGAAAATAGAACTTAAAATGATTATGATAATTTTAACCTTATGTTCTTAATGCAGTTCATGGTGTTTCTTGCTCGGTTATGTGCGTAGGTTTTCTCTTATTCCGTCCGGTATGATGAGCTCCGTTAGTATGCATACCTAGATATACAATTCTCCTAGTACACGTTAACGAAGGTTATGTTGTTCATTTTGCAAAACGTTCCTAGTTCTAAAATAACACCCATAACTATACAATGACTCCCTGATGACAGAAGAAGTGTCTACATTATGGACTCTTCCCGCATTGCTTTACGAACTCCCATAGCTTCCATAGAGTCATAAAACAAATGTTTCGCATGTGTCTGGCAAAAATACTACGTTTTCGATTATGACTGAATTCCTCTGGTTACGATGTATGTTAAGTCTTCATCCCGAAGGGTGGTTGGATCATCAACATCTCCACCATTAGCTGTCATAGATGGCCCTGGCATCACTGAAGAGGCACACCATGGACATGAGGAGTGAGATAGTTTCCCGTTGCTTTCTTAACTGAGCCAGAAGTTGCTATTACATATCAGCCTGTCATGCTCACTGAAACGCATGCACCAACCTATCCTATGAGCAACATTTTCGTAGCAGGGACTCGCTGCATAAGGAATGGCATTAGTAGCATTGCTCATACCTCAGTCACTTCCATATTATCAAAGCCAAGGATAAGACTGAGACAGATCAGTGAAAGTAACAAAATTGCTCTAGCCCATACCAGGTACATAGTGCACTGTAAACACTAGGTCTCACCAGCAAAGGCATACTTCTTACTATATAATGCTGCTTAAAATACAATCCAAGGAAGAGAGCAAGGAATGCATATTTCATCAATATGAAAACACCCTTTTGAATCCAAAATTAGACGTTACACTTAAGACGCAGATTTAACCTCGGTTGTTAAAAGTAGAAGAATTAACAATGTAAATGTTCCATAACAGTTCAGAAAGTTCGTTATATATTGAAATATATTCCTCTGAATATCTTAGAAGGAGGACGTCAAAGAAGAATACCCAACATTTAATATTTTCAAACGACATACTTGAACACTCCAAACTCGCGGCACCAATTGCCTGTAATCGACCTCACAGGCCGAGAAAATATTTTGCGATGTGATAAAGTGGCGTTAGATGAGCACATACGAAAATCATTGATGTGTACATACACTGACTGACAGAGCAAATGCAACACCAAGAAGGAGTGGTTCGAAAGGGATGAAAGTTGGAGAAAAAACATAGACGGCACGGACGAATAATTGATGTTTATTTCAAACCGATATGCAGGTTACACAATGCGCACGGCATCGACTCAGTAGGATGTAGGACCACCGCGAGCGGCGATGCACGCAGAAACACGTCGAGGTACAGAGTCAATAAGAGTGCGGATGGTGTCCTGAGGATGGTTCTGCATTCTCTGTCAACCATTTGCCACAGTTGGTCGTCCGTACGAGGCTGGGGCAGAGTTTGCAAACGGCGTCCAATGAGATCCCACACGTTTTCGATTGGTGAGAGATCCGGAGAGTACGCTGGCCACGGAAGCATCTGTACACCTCGTAGAGCCTGTTGGGAGATGCGAGCAGTGTGTGGGCGGGCATCATCCTGCTGAAACAGAGCATTGGGCAGCCCCTGAAGGTACGGGAGTGCCAGCGGCCGCAGCACATGCTGCACGATGCGGTGGGCATTTAACGTGCCTTGAATACGCACTAGAGATGACGTGGAATCATACGCAATAGCGCCCCAAACCATGATGCCGCGTTGTCTAGCGGTAGGGCGCTCCACAGTTACTGCCGGACTTGACCTTTGTCCACGCCGACGCCACACTCGTCTGCGGTGACTATCACTGACAGAACAGAAGCGTGACTCATCGGAGAACACGACGTTCCGCCATTCCCTCATCCAAGTCGCTCTAGCCCGGCACCATGCCAGGCGTGCACGTCTATGCTGTGGAGTCAATGGTAGTCTTCTGAGCGGACGCCGGGAGTGCAGGCCTCCTTCAACCAATCGACGGGAAATTGTTCTGGTCGATATTGGAACAGCCAGGGTGTCTTGCACATGCTGAAGAATGGCAGTTGACGTGGCGTGCGGGGCTGCCACCGCTTGGCGGCGGATGCGCCGATCCTCGCGTGCTGATGTCACTCGGGCTGCGCCTGGACCCCTCGCACGTGCCACATGTCCCTGCGCCAACCATCTTCGCCACAGGCGCTGCACCGTGGACACATCCCTATGGGTATCGGCTGCGATTTGACGAAGCGACCAACCTGCCCTTCTCAGCCCGATCACCATACCCCTCGTAAAGTCGTCTGTCTGCTGGAAATGCCTCCGTTGACGGCGGCCTGGCATTCTTAGCTATACACGTGTCCTGTGGCACACGACAACACGTTCTACAATGACTGTCGGCTGAGACATCACGGTACGGAGTGGGCCATTCGCCAACGCCGTGTCCCATTTATCGTTCGCTACGTGCGCAGCACAGCGGCGCATTTCACATCATGAGCATACCTCAGTGACGTCAGTCTACCCTGCAATTGGCATAAAGTTCTGACCACTCCTTCTTGGTGTTGCATTTGCTCTGTCAGTCAGTGTATTTAAAATATTCGCATATACATACATATGTATTACATACATACATACATACATACATACACACATACATACACACATACATACATACATACATACACACATACATACACACATACATACACACATACATACATACATACATACATACATACATACATACATACATACATACCCTACCGCTCATTACTTTCTATACGCCTAAAGTCCGACTCGTTGGCTGAATGGTCAGCGTACTGGCCTTCGGTTCAGAGGGTCCCGGGTTCGATTCCCGGCCGGGTCGGGGATTTTAACCTTCATTGGTTAATTCAAATGGCCCTGGGGCTGGGTGTTTGTGCTGTCCTCAACATCCCTGCAACTCACACACCACACATAACACTATCCTCCACCACAATAACACGCAGTTACCTACACATGGGAGATGCCGCCTACCCGCATTGGAGGGTCTGCCTTATAAGGGCTGCACTCGGCTAGAAATAGCCACACGAAATTATTATTTTATACGCCTAAAAATATGCATTTAATCTCCTGCAGATACCTTTTTTTTAATACTTGCTTTACGTCGCACCGACATGGGTTAAGCGACGATGGGATAGGAAAGGCGTAGGAGTGGGAAGGAAGCGGCCATGGCCTTAAAACAGAAGTGTACATTGATCATTTGGTCGTTCATGTTCCTGTTCGCAGTTCAGAACCAACACACTAAACACGCACTGTGTCAAGCAGGTCTTATTATTTTTTTTATTTTTTTTTGCTACTTGCTTTACGTCGCACCGACACAGATAGGTCTTATGGCGACGATGGGATGGGAAAGGCCTAGGAGTTGGAAGGAAGCGGCCGTGGCCTTCATTAAGGTACAGCCCCAGCATTTGCCTGGTGTGAAAATGGGAAACACCGAGCTCGATAGCTGCAGTCGCTTAAGTGCGGCTAGTATCCAGTATTCGGGAGATAGTAGGTTCGAACCCCACTGTCGGCAGCCCTGAAAATGGTTTTCCGTGGTTTCCCATTTTCACACCAGGCAAATGTTGGGGCTGTACATTAATTAAGGCCACGGCCGCTTCCTTCCCACTCCTAGCCCTTTCCTGTCCCATCGTCGCCGTAAGACCTATCTGTGTCGGTGCGACGTAAAACAACTAGCAAAAAAAATGGGAAACCACGGAAAACCATTTTCAGGGCTGCCGACAGTGGGGCTCGAACCCACGATCTCCCGGATGCAAAAGCAGGTCTTAGACGGCACACACACGATGCTCAACTGAACAGCGTTGTGTGTCGCCAGTGTTGCCGGATCGACCGTTCTGACTTCATTCTCCGAACTTCATTGTCACAGGTTGTATTTGACAGCTTCTCCCTAATGAGGCCAAGTGAATAGTATTCCAAATGTCAGATCATGTTTGAAATTCTTGGATGAGACAAGAATCAATCGCCATACCTGTGGGTAAGAAGCATGGATACCTACTCCACCAGGGCTTATATCCTAACAGTTATATTGTTTAACATATTTTTTCTCTTCTCTGTTTTCTTGGCTCTGTATTCACCTTTAAATTAATAATTCCCAACTTTTATTTAGGGTCGCGACGCCTTGTGAACTTTAGAGCAGTTTTACGACTGAATACCACTTTGCCTTCCTTTTATTTTACAAGTTGCTTTATGTCGCACCGACACAGATAGGTCTTATGGCGACGATGGGACAGAAAAAGGCTAGGAGTGGGAAGGAAACGGCCGTGGCCTTAATTAAGGCACAGCCCCAGCATTTGCCTGGTGTGAAAATGGGAAACCACGAAAAACCATCTTCAGGGTTGCCGACAGTGGGATTCGAACCCACTACCTCCCGGGTGCAAGCTCACAGCCGCGTGCCCCTGACCGCACGGCCATTTTAGTCTTGGGAAGGTATTAGTTTGTAGGCTTTCAACACGATCTGCTATTAGGAACAAGTCGACATAGGCCACACTGCTTAAAACATTTCACCCAAATGAATCTCTCCCCGCAATTTTATACTTTTCAGCAAATCACCCACGTATATTATGATCAACAAATGAAAAATATAGTAATAATAATACCGAACTGAGTGACCGCGTGTGTTAACGCGTTACGGCAATGGAGCCAAACTCTGCATTCGGGAGACGAGTCGGTTCGAACACTAACTGTCAGCTGTACTGGGAATGCTTTTCTGTGATTTCCCATTTTCACTTTCAGTCAAAAGAGTGGGCAGTTCCTGTTCATAGGCTACAGCCAATTTATTCCACCCCTTTGCACAATTTCAGCACCATCATTCATTTCATCTTCAGGACTTTCTAAACTGAGGCTGGCGTCTTGAAGGGCACCCGGCCATAAAACCATACCATATAATTTCCTCTCACTTCATCCCCGATCCCGTATCACTAACGGGTAGACGGGACTAAGTGGTAGACATAAAATAATAATAACAATTATAACAATCATAATTGTTATTGTGAAGTTTCATGTACTGTACGATATTCTACGTGTTTTGTTTACCATTCATCAATAAGTTTGGACTTTCTATAACAGAGGTCACTGCTAAAAAATTATGATTATGCACCCTGGTGCGAAGTGGATGAACTTTGATTCGAAGAAGTTTTGTATTCATAAGTTTTTTAACTAATTAATGTTCCTTATTTGTGGGTTGGCAGTATTGATCTTTTCTTTCCGCCAGTTTTGAATCCTACCAATCAAGAATTTCTGTAATTAATTTTCTACCATTCACCATCTTCTTCTTATTCTCCTTCTTCTTCTTCTTCTTCTTCATCTTCTTCGATTTTGAGTGTAACTTTTAAATTCTCCAATAAAATTGAGAAGGTGTGGCTGGTTTATTCGTGAAAGGTCTCGAACTTTCCCCGAGGATTTATAAACTGCGGATTTTCTCGTCTCTTGGCAATTTGATCAACATCTAACTAAGTGTGTGTGTGTGTGTGTCAAGCAGGAGGCGGGAGGTGCCTCTTCCATCAGGCAGCAGTTCTTGAGCATGGTAATGGCCTATTAACATCTTTATTTCTTGCTAGCTCTGCGGTTTAACCCGAAGGGGAGGTCCGAAACTTTGACGATGTAACCTACTTTTCTGAAAATGTAATTTCTGCTGGCTTATGTAAAAACTTCATAAAATCTTTAACTGTAAATCGGGGATAGAGGGTGATGTACCCTCTCGAGCTCCCCTTCATATTGGTTTGAGGTGACTACGTTTTGTAACTGGTTTTCTTCCTTTCCGTAATGTCTTAATTCATTCGTATACGAGTCACCTCAATAGTTTGGGAATAGCCCTTGTTTCATCGGCCTAGTGCCCCTTAGGTTTTAAGAAGTCATATCTAGGAGTACAAGTACTCGCCTCCATTCAAAGTGTGTTTCGGACCATTTACTTAACCTGTTCTTTTCTGCTACGGCCCAATAGGTTGGGTACTAGATACCCCTGTTTCAAATTTTGTAAGTTGTGCCTTGATGCCAAGTCATTGTAATTTTCTCGTAGGCTTGAGAACTGAGAGCACATTAGCTCTTTTTCAAGTGTTGTAATAGTGCCTCTAGGAGGCTTGATATTGTAATTGCTGGAGCAAGGGCTCCATGTATTAGGGGATTACTGCCCTTAAGTAAAGTTGTTATCTTTGTAAATGTGAGCGTGTAGCTCAGGAAATGTAAGCGAGGGGCTTGAAGCCCAGGACTTGTAGAATTTACTAACTTGTATTTTACTTGACTCATTTCTAACTTGCCTATGGGACCTGTTATATTGTTTTTTTAAATTCTAAAAAAGAAAAGAAAATATAACCTTTGTTAAAGATTTAAATTCCATTCTTGACTTTGTATTTAGACCCATTCACCCCGGCACCTTCTTTCACCTCGGTGCCACGGGTAACCCCGCAACAATAACAATAGCCGAGTGAGTAGCTGCGTAGTTTCGGCAGCCCTGAAGATGGTTTTCCGTGGTTTCCCATTTTCACAACAGGCAGATGCTGGGGCTGTGCTTTAATGAAGGCCACTGTCCATTCCTTCCCACTCCTAACCCTTTTCTGTCCCATAGTCTATAAAAGACCTATCTCTGTTGGTGTATCGTTAAGCCATTCAGAAGTAATAATAATAATAATAATAATAATAATAATAATAATAATAATAATAATAATCAGTCATCATCATTAATTTGTATCTGGGGCCGTCACACAGCTGGCAGAATCCCTAGCAATTGTTTACCAAGTCTTTCCTTAAGTGATTTCAAATAACTATAAAATTTATTGAACATTTCCCGTGATAAATTATTCCAATCCATACTCCCTTTTTCTATAAATGAATATTTGTCTCAGCTTGTCCTCTTCAGTTCCATTTCTATCTTCATATCTTTCCTACCTTTAAAGGGGTCGATGACTTTCGATGTTTGGCCCCTTTAAACAACAAGCATCATGATCATCATCACCATCAAGCACCTACCTTTTAAAGCTCCGGTCAAGCTGATCCGTCTAGATTCATTCCACGCCATCTCTCCTCTGACGGCTGAAAACATACCGCTTAGTCGAGCAGCTCGCCTCGTTACTCCTAAGTCTTCCCAGCCCAAGGTTTATTAAATTTTCCTAACACTACTATTTTCTAGGGAATCGCCCAGGAGATATAGTGTTTCTTTCCTTTGGATATTTTCCAGTTCTCGAACCAAGTAATTCTGGTGCAGGTCCCAAACACTGAAACCATACTGTAATTGGGGTCGTAGCAATGACTAATACATACGCCGTCTCCTGCACGTCCTTACTACGACCCCTAAATACCCTCAAAACCACATGAAGAGATCTGTAAGCTTTATTTACAATCCCGGTAATTTGATTACCTCAATAAAGACTTTTCCTTAAATTAACACCTAAGTACTCACAGTGATCGCCATGAGGTACTATCAGCCCATCAACACAGTAATTAAATCTGAGAGGATTTCTCCTCATGGTAAAATTTACAGTTTGACTTCCCGTTTAACTTCATATCAATTTCTGCTGTCCATCTCAAAACATTGTTTTTTATTTTACTTATTTATCCATTAGTGCCTTTTTACAGTGGCGAAGTGAGCGTTCGAGGCCCTCTCCTTCACTTAACCACATCTTTATAGTCGCTCAGAATCCAGTAACATATTTATTACTCTGTACAGCATTACACCATCCTCAAAAAGAAAGAAACAACTGTGATTCCATTCGTTTTTCCACATCATATGATACATCATAAGAAAATATAAAGTTCCGATAACACTGCCGTGCGATACCCCTCTCAATTATTACAGGATCAGGTAACGGTTTACCTACTCTACTTCTCTGAGTTCTGCTTTCTATAAATTTATCCACCCATTAAACCACTCTTTTGTGTAGTCCAATAGTTCTCATTTTCTTCAGTAGTCTCTCATAATCTACCCCAGGGCCTCTCAGGGTGCATGCGTCCGGTGCATTCACTGTGCACGGTGCAAAAGACGACTTCGCTTGGTTGACCAGAGTCCAAGCCCCCACTCCTCGAATTGGAGCAATAGCGCTGTCTCTCTCTTTGCCCACGCCTGTCTCGCTCGCTCCCAGTGTCTCCCTCTTCACTTGCTCCGTAGCGCTCCAAATCCGAGCCGAGTTGAGCCGGGCTTAGCCGAGTAGCCCAGAGACGAAGCGTTCGTCCGAGCCGAGCCAAGCGGGATCGATGCACTGTGCACAGGAACTCTGCGCCGCTGTCTGAACGCGTGAGATTTTGGGCGTTTGAGAGGCCCTGACCTATCCTATCAAAAGCCTTGGATAGGTCAATAGCGATACAGTCCGTTTGATTTCTTTCTTTCTTAATCTGCTTACCCTCCGGGGTTGGTTTTTCCCTCGGACTCAGCGAGGGTTCCCACCTCTACCGCCTCAAGGGCAGTGTCCAGGAGAGTGAGACATTGGGTTGGGGGATACATCTGGGGAGAATGACCAGTATTTCGCCCAGGCGTACTCACCTGCTATGCTGAACAGGGGCCTTGCGGAGGATGGGGAGATTGGAAGGGATAGACAAGGAAGAGGGGAGGAAGCGGCCGTGGCCTTAAGTTAGGTACCATCCCGGCATTTACCTGGAGGAGAACAGGGAAAACACGGAAAATCACTTCCAGGATAGCTGATGTGGGAATCGAAGCCACCTCTACTCAGTTGACCTTTCGAGGCTGAGTGGACCCCGTTCCAGCACTCGTACCACTTTTCAAATTTCGTGGCAGAGTCGGGAATCGAACCCGGACCTCCGGAGGTGGCATCTAATCACGCGAACCACTACACCACAGAGGCGGACCTGGATTACATTTACGAAATGAAAAACATACACCTCAAACCAGGTTCGACCCCCTCGACCTCCTGAATGCTAACCCAAAACTCTATTTACTGGACCAACTGTACAGTACGGCTAATATGTGCTGACAGAGGTAGTTACCCTACATTTGGTTCCAGTATTGCCAGGTTGCCACTCTTCAACGTCCTTTTTCTCGCGGATATACTCGCAGGACGAACTTTTGTGAGAGACATTTTTTATTCCTGGCATGTGAAGAGTCGCGCAGCGACGCTCGAGTGCGCGAATTTCGCTTCACCCTGTATAAATTATGCAATTCATGATTACATCTTCTTCTCCAGACACCAATTTCTTCCACTGGCCCAAAAATTTGCCTCAAAATCCTTCTTTCAAATATACCGAGCTGTCTTTCATCAGATTTTTAGAGTGTCTAGGTCTCAGAACCATGTGTTAATACAGGCTTTAATAAATCATCATACCTTAGGACTTCAGTTTTCCTGGACAGCAGTTTAGAATGCAGATGTTTTCTGAGGACATGATAGCACTTGTTAGCAGACAGTATACGTTTTTGGATTTCAGAACTAACATTGTTCTTGGAATTAACTTCTGATGCAATGTAGGTGAAGCTACGCACAACATCGAACTTATACGAGCCAATGTCTGTGAATGTAGATTCTGTAGGGTAGTCTTTCTTGGTTACGGGCATATACTTAGTTTTTTCTTTATTAATCTGTAAATTGATCTTTATTGCTGCTTTTAAGAGTCTTGTGAAAGCTTCTATCAATGCTCTTGGTGTTCTTGCTATTAAATCAATATCTGCATATGCCAAAATTTGAACTGATTTATATAAGACGGTTCTCCTTTTGTTGATACTCGCATCTCTAACAACTTTCTCCAAAGTTATGTTGAACAAAAGGCATGATAATGAATCTCCTTGCGTAACTCCGTTCTTGGTCATTACAGCATTTGATAACATATGCTGGATCTTAATTTGATTCCGAGTATTTTCCCTAGGGCTTTCACAAGGGCGATCAATTTCTTAGGGATATCAAACTCTTCCATTGCTAAATAGAGCTTACTTATATCAATGCTGTCATAGGCTGATCTGAAGTCAACGAAGAGATGGTGTGTATAATTTCCAAATTCTTTACACTTTTCAAGTATCTGGCGGAATGTGAAAATCTGATCAATAGTAGATCTCCCTTGGCGAAATCCGCATTGATAGTCACTAACCGCATTTTCCACGTAAGGCATCAATCTGCTAAAGATAATATTGGAAAATATTTTATAAGCAAAGGATAGTAGGCAGATACCTCTATAGTTATAACACATCATTATATCGCATTTCTTATGTATAGGGTAGATGATACCTACATTCAGTTCATCAGGGATTGCTTCAGCTACCCATATTTTGGCCACTAGTTTGTGGACGTTTTTAACAAATTCTTTTCCAGCAATTTTCACAAGCTCTGATTGTCTTAAATCCATTATCGGGGCTTTGTCATTCTTTAACTTCTTAATGGGAAGTTCAACTTCCACAGTAGCAGGTATAGGTTCCTTGGTCATCAGTTGGACTTTCATTAAACACAGTTAATCAAAATATTGGGCCAATCTTTCCAGTATTGCTTCCTCACTGCCCAATAGACCTATTATGCCATCTTTATCTCTACACAAATTTGTTCTAGGCTGGAAATCCTTACGACTTTTGTTTAACTTCTGATATAAAGCTCTCATATCATTCATCCCAGTCAACCGTTCCATTTCTACCAAGTATTTCCTCTCGTACTCTCACTTTTGCATCTTGTGCGCTCTCCTTACTTCTCTTCTGGAAGTTATATACCCTTCCACTGCTTTTCGGGTGTGGTTCCTCTGTTGCATTCTCTTGTATGCTTTATTTTTTAAGGTTGTAGCCTATACCATAACGTTCCTTCTGTGTTGTTCCCCCTCATTACCTTATCAAATAATTCCGCAACAGTATTAGCCCTACCCTTGCCAGGTATGTGCACCCCAAAAGCGTCAATTTGTATATTATCTTTAGATATGAGCGTTACACCTAGCATTTTATGTTTATGATCCTTAACGTTCGGGTAACTAATAATTTCTTCTTTCACCAGTATGAAGACTCCCCATCCTACCGTTCTGATCTTCTCTGTACGATAAACACTCAAATACCGTGGGAAATTTCGGCTTTATTTTTTGTTTACACAGATAGGTCTTATGGCGACGATGGAATAGGAAAGAGCTAGGAATGGGAACGAAGCGGCCATGGCCCCAGCATTTGCCTGGTGTGAAAATGGCAAATCAAGAAAAACCAATTTCAGGGCTGCCGAGATTGAGGTTCGAACCCACTATCTCCCGAATGCAAGCTCACAGCAGCGTGCCCCCAAGCGCACTGCCAACTGTCTCGTGCTTCCACAATCTTACGGGTCTAGCGTGAAGTAGAGGGAAAGAAAAGGCAGGGCCTAGGCATCTGGACAAAGTCCACACCAGAAAATTTTAAATTTCGAATGTATTCTCAAATTGACATTATCTTTCCTTTTTTGATTATTTTCTCTTTTCAAAAGCAACAAAAACAACAACAATTTAACAACCTTTAGCAAATGACTAACAAGAGATAAAAATAAACATTAACAAATGGAGATAAAATCAAAAGATTTAGAGCTCAATAATTAACCATCAGTAGCGGGAAAGAAGCCCCCATTTTACAAGACAAGACTTTTTAGAATAGAATAATAGTGTTATTATTTTTACGTCCCACTTAGTACCTTTGATGGTTTTCGGAGACACCGAGCTACCGGAATTTTGTCCTGCAGCAGTTCGTTTACGCCAATAAATCTACCAACACGAGCTTGACGTAATTGAGCGCCTGCAAATACCCCCGAACTGAGCCAGGATCGAACTAGCCAAGTTGGGATCAGAAAGTCAGCGCCTCAACCTTCTAAGCCACTCACTCCGTCTAGAACAACTTAAATTAGTACCTTTTTTGTATGTGAGGGAGTAGTGAGGCTAGATCCGCTACTAACAAAGTTATCGTACAGAGGGTTAATAGAACCTTAAACTTTGTTTAAATAGGAATGAAAAAATAGAGCTTCATAAAGAAAGTTATATGTAAGAAGGGAATCAAACCCACAACGTTAAACTGTTATACGAGAAGGGTCATGCATCGTGATCTACAGCTTCAAATTTCAATGGCCGAACGGGCCAGGAATTCATATCCAGGTACTTCTTATCACACTCAAGGGCTTTATCAGCTTTTACACCATGTGGCACTCACTGCCCTTACTTAATAGAGGAGCCAGAACATAACATATTGATCGGAAGGATCCAGAAAAGCAGGAGCCAGAAGCTCACACGCCCAAGAAATTGAAAAACAAAAGGTTAATAGAGGAGCCGAGAACAAATGGAATGGAATGCTAAACTCACACAAGCAATTCCATGACTTGAGTTGTTATGAAACCTGATGGGGTAGAAGGCCCGATGACATACATGATAAGCCTTACTACGTTGGTGACTAAGACAAGAATGAAAAACTGAACACCGAAATGCATGATATAAATTTAGAATTTGGAAAAAGTCACCAGAAAGCAAAGTGAATAAGGGATACGGGGGTACACACTCGTACATCCTTAAACCTTAAATAACATGCTACACACAAGGGGTATACAATTCCAGCCGCAGACAGCCTATAATCACTCATGATACAAACTAACCGAAATTTAAGAATCTTACATTAAAACTAAGGTAATCGCAGCACACCCTAACTGCTACATGCCAGAGGGGAATGCTGGTACCTTCCGGACGCCACACGCAGAATACTTTACATATTATGTCAGTATAGCTGCCTACCTTAATTCTGCCCCAGTCCGTCGTCTTCTACGAGGAAAACCTCACTTATCGTTGCACAGTTCAAGATCCAAATGGATACAAGTGGTTCGAGTTTACAGTCTTTATAGGGTCGAGCTGGGCGCCGATTGGATAGCTTGAAATGAAGAGGCAGTAGTGGCATCTCAGAAACAAATGACTTAAGCCATTTTTGTGCCAACACATAATTAGAAGCAATTCTCAACTAATAAGTACACAATCCACGTCCCTAGGTGGCACTCACCAACAAAAGTAGTGACATCTTTCAATGAACGTAAAGTTAAGTACACTTCACTCAGTTCTGTTTGTCTCCGTGGGACTACGCCTTTTTCAGGCGTTACATGGATTTACTACCATTATGGAAGGCCATTACTACTGTTACACATAATATCATTCCTCAGCCATGATTCAACACCTAATACAGTATCTGGTAATAAATGCTTATTAATTACTTCAATCTATTCTTTTTTTTTACAATACTTGAAAACACTAACAGTTTCATGCCATTCTTACTTGACTTCCAGCTCCATATACTCACATCACCTCTTCCTAGTCAGTAATCAGAGTATGTAGCTTAAGTGTACAGTATTCATGTGGAATTTACGAAAATTGGTTGAATCATACACTGAGGCATATTGTCATATCTCCGAGAACGCTTCAAAATACGGATATAAGTAGAATGGTAATCTATAACATGTTAGATGAGCGATTTCCTTCAAAATTTTAAGATCAGATAGTTAAAAATTCAATAAATTTGTAAGTTTTGAAATAAATAATAGAAGGAAAAACGAATTAAAAAGTAAAACGGTTATAATTAAATGAATGAGATAACATTATGGGATTTCTTGGAAAAAATCACTTTGAAAATAAGCCAAAGACAATAAATCCAATATTTACGAAGCCGTGAAACCCGAACATATAGTTATTTACAGTCATAATGCAGGGCACATTCCTAGGTTATACACGACTGTTCCTTCTCCTTCTAATGAAGCGCTTAGATTCTAATTACATCCTAAATAACAGCATGTGCTTCTTCAGGCCCTGATGTAGGCTTGCATATTTGCTATATTATTGTGATTAGAGTGAGACGGAGTTGATATAGTAATGATGAAAGTTTGACCAACAGCTGAGGGAGAATTAATTGTAGAACCACAATTTAGCTTTCTGCACCACTGGGTTGTTCTCGTATGACTGGATGAACAAACAAGCATTCCTCTCAACTCTGAGAGGGACAGCATCCAGACTCCGTCTGGTAACCACAGTATTTGATGAGGACGTCCACTTGCCACTACAGTGAATAAAGTAGGGGAGGAGGAAATATACTTTTCCTTTTGGAAATAGGTCACAAAAAATATTTGAAGTATAACTTTGCATGCGAAAAGTACTGCATGCTGATACTTCTTGAAGCGTTTGGAAAGATGAATTCCGAAATCAACTGAGTGAAATTTCTACTTTATCGGTAGTGAAATAATTGAAATAATGATTTTAGGGCTGATAGTAAGATGTGATATTTGTTTCACTATACTCATCACAATACTGGTACGTTATGGCAAAAATTTTATGCAATGTTTGCTTGTTGGCCTAATCTCCAATTTATAGGCATGTGCTTTTTTTTATAAATTGTACTTACTCATATGACTTAGTTGTATTTTGGAACAATAGAGCATAGAATATAGGAGTATTAATGATGAAAAACTCATAAATTTATTATTAAATACTAATAATCGTTACATATCAATTGGAACAAGAACATTTACTGTTTCTTGTACAAACAATGTTATCGTTGTCCCATTGCGGTTCCATGAGTGCTCCCTCATAGAACGGTTTTACTATACTATAAGAGTGAAAGAAAACCACCAAACACTGCTATGTGAGCTTATCGGTACTTACTGTGGATATTCATCAGCTCATTTGAGCTTGGAATATGTGAGTTGAATTGGTTGGTTCTGGAAGAAAATTGTCAGTTTTGGCATTTGTAACATTCGTGGCTAAAATTTGAAATTCATTCTCTTGTTAGAGGTGTGTATCATGTACAGGGGAACTCACTCAGAAGCATTTCTAAAAACTGCCCAAAACTGACTTAGCAGATTTCAGAGTCGGACTCTTAATTTCTCTTCGCTACTGCTATGAAATGTTAATAGTTTCAGGACCTAGATGTTTATCCCTTTTGAAAAACAATCATAATTAATAGTTTCAAATAGAGAAATATTGACAATGAGAGCAAGGGACATGTCAAATGGATAGGATTAGTAGAAAAACGATGCTCTACAAGATAGTTAACACCGAATAATTTTTCTGTTTGGGACGAGATAGCCGAGTGGCATTGTTGTTCGCTTCTCACTGCCACGTTATGGAATATTATTCGTTAGCGAAAGGTGGTGGTAATCAAATGCAAATTATCAGGGTTACGCAAAATACTAGGTCATCAGAGATCAATAACTGTAAACACTTTTAAGTAAACTGGCACAGAATGCTAGTCATGAACACGTACATTTATTCATGGTTAGCTGTGCGCTTCAAAATGGGAGCACTTTACAATGAGAGCGGTGCTTAATAAACAATGTGACAGAGCGAGGAAAGATGGGAAGTACTCACAAATAAAATAGTAACATACTGTAATTAATATAACAAATCAAAGTAATCGACAAACTAAACATCCATACAGTTACAGCTGGAAAGAAAATATATCCTAGCTAAAAATGCACAGAGATACTAGGGGTACAAGATAAAGATCTCAACATATCAAGATACTCTAGAAAACAATGATTAAGGGTGCAAAATTTCAGAACTGCAAAGATCTTAACCCAATAGAGAAGCGGTGAGAGCAAATGTACCAATAAGGTATAATATTACAACAAATATAAATTCCGTTAATGCCACAATTTTTAGGAATTAACCTATTTTTTAACAGAGACACATCACAGATAATTAAAAGGGTTAGAAACAAGAAACTGACTAGCGTTAAGGCGACAAAAATTTAAATAATTTGGAAATATCATAAAATAGGCCGTTTAGAAGTAAACCAACTTGGCAAGGAACAATGTATCTTTGGGCCTACTGTTCCAAAGCTAATAATAATCACGGTAAACTTGTATCCCTTTCAGACCGTGTACGCACAATTGTGCAGGTTCGTATGTTATTTATGCCTGAGCTTATTTGACGTTTTCTTGGCGCTAGACCGGACTGCAGTGATTGTGCGGGACACGTAGCATGTACTTCAGCTGTTTTTATTTAGAACTTGGCCACCATGGGGCAGGAAGAAGAGTTTAAAAATGCAGTTCATTGGCAAGGTGGCACTAAGCAGTAAAGCCTAAAGTAAATATTTATTTATTGCATTCATATTAATCTAGAAGCTTCACTGAATATCAGAATGTAATCTATGAAGTGTGTAAATTGTTTATCAAACATAAAATTGTGAACTTATATTATCGTACGCAATATCATGAGGTTTTGAATGTTGATATGCACAATTGTGTGGGCTAGGTATTCCTACAGGCAATGCATGTGGGAGTGCTGGGTGCTGCCACAAAAGCACTGTGAAAGCAGAATTCGTATTCTACGTGAGAAATGTAATGTATAAGATTTTAATTGTTTTAAATCGTTCCACGCTGTAAAATAGAACATCTGATCATGTACATGTATATATTCACATGTGCTGAGCTGAATTTTTAAAATTTTTCTTCTTTTGTAAGTAGTGAATTAAGTGCTAACACGCACAATTTTGTTGGTGCTGTTTTTGAGACGATAGTTCTTATTTTGTAAAACAAACTGTAAATACGTACATTTGAGAGCATTTTAGTAAATGTTTGACGTACAAACATAAATTCACACCTCCAGTTTTCTTCCAGGTCTGACGAAAAGGAGCGGCCGCGAAAAGCAAAACTCGTCCTCAGTGTGGAAAATATAGACTAATGTATACTTGTGTTTAAACAAAGATTTTAGTTGTTCCACACTATAAAATAGAATATCTGATCATGTACATAGGTATATTCACAGGCACTGAGGTAATTTTTCTTTTTGTAAGTAGTGAATTAAGTCCTGACACGCACAATTGTGTGGGTGCTTTTTCTCAGATGTTAATTTTCATTTTGGTAACGCCGCGCATTCCTCTCTACAAAATTTCACTATGAAATTTGTCACAAATGGAACATAATAATTGCCTTTACTTAAATGAAGTGAAAAATCTGCGGTAAATTAAGAAATGCCGTCTTTATTAGAGAAATATGAGTACATACTTAAGGACTGTACACAGAACTCCTTTATGACGTATTCCGCTGCTGGAGCCGTCTTTTGTTATTTTCTTCAGGTCTGGGGCTAGCACCGAGGAAAGGGAGTGCTATGTCTGTGGATTCTCATTATCTTTGTCCAGATGACTAGAGCGGTCAGTTCAAACAGCAAAATGGAGATCAACGGCATTCATGATCTTATTTCATTCTTCAATGAGGCAAATTACCATGTTATAGTGATGTGGCTGGAACTCTACGGAAAAAAACTAAGGACGCATTCAGCAACTTGGTGCTGCACATTACAGAGAAATATCGTAAGTACCACAAAAATTATTTTTGTTGAAAGAAAAATAGCATGATTCCTGGACCAATAAATATTTTTTATTTTGTTCGAACGAAAATAGCATGATCCCTGGACCAATAAATCACTAGTCCACGGAATTATTCTTATGTACATTGGCCATAGCTTTTTGTCGCCTATTAAATCTTGCATGTCGCGATACAATTCAGGAAATGATGTCATTTACAAATGAAGCAATGAAACAAAAGCAAAGAACTTCAGTGAACACAGACATCACACACGAAATTGTTGAAAGTGTAAGACAAACAAAAGGCATACGTGTGTTACTGTGAGCGTAGCACCAAAAGTGCTTGTAAATTAGTAAAGTAGGTATACATAATATTCTCCAAAAATGAAATATTTCTTAAGTTACCGCAGATTTTAGACTTCAACTGTGTAAAGGCAATTATTATGTTCCATTTGTGACAAATTTTATAGTGACATTTCGTAGATAGGAATGCGCGACGTAACCTTCATTTTGTAGAATAAACTAAACATATATGTATTTAAGAGCATTCTAGTCAGTTTTTGACGTATAAACAAAAATTCACACCGCCAGTTTTCTTTCAGGTCTGGAAGGAATATATTTTGGGGTTTGTTCGGTAAAAGGTTTCATTCCGTACCCAGACAGGGTACGGCGGGCCACCTAGAAGATTAGGTCGTCTCTCAGGCCAAGGAGATATGTGTTGGTGGTGTGTTATGCGGAGAAGTTAAGTTAGCCGTGCGACCGTGGTCTATAAAGGAACTGTGCCGGCATTCGCCTTAGTGCAGGAGAATGGCAAACCACGGAGAACTATTCTCAGGACAGCCGACGGTGGGGACCATCAACTACTTTCTCGAATGTAGAGCCGCAAGGCTAGCCAAAACCAGCCACTGTGCGGAAGCCTACTCGACTCGGTGTAAATGATTTATGTTTACAGAGCAGGTAATGAACAATCTATGAAAGACCAAGTTAACCTTTATGGATTAAACACATGGATATTGTACGTAACGCCATACATGACGCAAGAAAAGGCAAAAGATCAACTCGAGAAATTTAAAGGTTAAGACATTCGAAGATTTCAATCATACAAGTCCGTAAGGAGTAATTTGATGATTTCAAGTGAATATGCACGAGTCTTGAAAGGTTCGGCATGTAGCATAAGAAGTTCAGAATTGAACTATGCAAAAACGTTGCGTAAATGTTGGGAGAGGACCAAGATTGTAAGTAGGTTCGTGGCTGAAAATAATTTATAACTAATAGAACTATCCACCAGAGACTTACACAGCTCTCGAAGAATCGAGATTCATTAGTTCGACATTTAACACTTGATATCGGAGAACAAACTTCAGTCGACATAAGCTTGAGTCCACCGGGCGAGTTGGCCGTGCGCGTAGAGGCACGCGGCTGTGAGCTTGCATCCGGGAGATAGTAGGTTCGAATCCCACTATCGGCAGCCCTGAAGATGGTTTTCCGTGGTTTCCCATTTTCACACCAGGCAAATGCTGGGGCTGTACCTTAATTAAGGCCACGGCCGCTTCCTTCCAACTCCTAGGCCTTTCCTATCCCATCGTCGCCATAAGACCTATCTGTGTCGGTGCGACGTAAAGCCCCTAGCAAAGAAAAAGCTTGAGTCCATGGCTTTACGCGGACGTTTTCATCAACATCTCTAAAGCGGACATGTAATCTCCGTAGCAAGTCCAAGTATTATTGCTCGGCCGGGTGGCTATCATCTTTACTTCGCTACCTCGCCGACCTCAATAATGCAAACAGGCTGACACCAAGTTGGCAGTCGGCCTTCCTCCCCAACACCATGCATACCTGCCTTATTAGCGGTGTTGATCCCACCCTCACTGACATCGACATATACCACCACCTCCGCCTAACCGGCACCCCCATCTACGATGCCTGCAGGCTGCTGGACGGCACTGCTGGATTACGGTCATCACAGGATCTTCTGTATATCCCCACGGCGGACAACCTGGCCAGTCTCCTCGACACCGGCGTGTCTATCTACCAACCTTCTATCACGTGGAGCCTACTCCTCCGAACATCACCGCACAGCTCAAAGCTGATCCAGGTACCCTACTCGCCGAACTCGCTTCTAAACTCGGGACGTCACAACAGCAGTCATCGCCCATTTTCTCCACTACCACCACCACCACCACTACGACTTCAGCCTCTACCCCTTCCCATATCCAACACTACTGTAACGACATGCCATCCTTCCATCCTTCGCCAATAATGTTATAATCCCTCCATCTTACCCCAACTTCCGCACAACCTCGTCCCTAGCAACTCCCTCGCACTTGACCGCAGCAGAACCGCCAGCGACACCATCTTCACACGATGACGCCGCAGCAACCGTGAGGTCTTCATCATCGCCAATGCAGCCACCACCATTATTCCCAGCTATGCCTAGCTGTGTAATTCGCGGCATAGACCATACAATCTCCGCACGGGACATCCTCCGGGAACTGCACGCAACAGGCGTCCTCGCCCGCCGTGCGTCCAGGATCTAGAACGCCTCCGGTCCTACATACATGATCAGACTACATCTTCAAACTGCCGATGGCGTACACCACCTTTTCAAAACGGCGCAACTATCTACCTCCATCGCTATAAAGTAGAACCCTCTCGTTCACCACCCCTATCTCTTCGACATTCTCCTCCCAACACCTCTCGTCACCCTCGGCCAGCCCCTCCTCCTTGTCAATCTATTCAACCCGCCTGTCCACCGCTTCCTACGACTAATTTCTTCCCCCCGCTCCTTCCGTCACTATATACCTTTCGATTCCTTACTACTTCCCCTTATAACCTCACCACCACCCTCCATCGCCTAACCATTCACTTCCAACCAGGAACTCTACTCTAACCTCCACACCTCGCTCATATTACCTCTATAGGCCCTAATTCCATCTCCGTAGCCAAGAGGCCCCGTCTCATCTTTTCCTCTCCCTAACTTTTGCACATCGTTTTTCCTCTCTTACACATCCTCCAAATCTCCTGCTTCTCACACTTCGCCCAGCCGGAGAGAGGGCGTGACCAATTGAGTGGCCCACCCCGCCCTTCGAGCGGGGAATGAAAACCTATTCAACGACGACGACGCTTTACGCGGTCGGTAGATGCAGACTGGGTCTCGGCCCTCAAGTGGCCACGGTTGGTCCGTGGTCCAACAGCTCTGCCCTCTCACCGGCCAACCGAGCAGATGAAGGGTGGCCACCGCTCTACCGTGGCTCTACGCCTCTGCATTCGGGAGACGGGACAGGGCTGGACTTCACGTTTGCCCCCAACCGTCGGCTGTCCTGAGAATGGTTCTCCGTAGTTTTTCATTCTCCCGCACTAAGGCGAATGCCGGGACAGTTCATAGTATAGGCCACGGCAGCCAACCCCCTCACCTTCTCCGAGCATCTCCTTCACCGTCACAAATCTCCCGGCCTCAGAGACGGCGTAACCGTCTAAGAGGCCCGCCTCCCACCTTCAGGAGAGGAATGAAAACAATTCAGTATAGGGTGGAGATTTACAACTCATGTCTTGCCTGCGAGGCCCGTCCTGCCCAAGCCAAACATTTTCAATGAAGTTCCCATTCAGGGAAGAAATCTCCTACCATAGCCTGCTCGCCACCCAGAAGTTTATTTCAATTGTTACTCTCAATTGGAGGGTAAGTGGGCCATCAGCTGAACATGTAGCTCTTAAGCCTTTGATAGGGAAAAATTAATTTGCATATAAGCTTATTAAACAGAGAAATCTATGTGGTACTGAGCATATGTAAACTGAAAGCGTAAGATGGGATTTCATTTCGCAAGGATTAATGTAACCACAAGGGGACCCACAGGAGAGACACGCATCAAGCCGCCCCCCCCCCCTCAACCCCACAAAGACAACCCCTACTAGACTTCGCTTATTTTCCCAGAAGCAATTTTAAGGTATGTTTACATAACAGAAAAGCCAAAAGTCTGTCTAATCTTTTCTTTATCACAGCAAATATTAAACTAAACATAATAGCAATTGTCCTTCTTGATTACTTGATTACTAAAATAATCCAATAAATAGGAACTAATATGGTACAATGAACAAAAACAGCGAAATTTAGGAAACATTGATAACAATGATAAATATTAATAACGATAATAACGATAATAATAACGGAAGAATTAAAGAAATACTACTAATTACAATAATAGCAGACAGGTGTAATATTAATAATTAATAATACGTATATGAGCAAAGAAAGTGTGAAATATAATTTTATAATTCTCTTGTGGCGTGAATTTCTGTGTCAATGAGTGACATGGTGTCGTTCAGTTCATGTTTGTTATCGCTGTCATAATACTAATAGAAATAATAATAAGTGAAAATAATAATAATAATAATAATAATAATAATAATAATAATAATAATAATAATAATAATAATAATATTCTTAAGTATGAATAGGTTAACAATTGTGATAAAATAAAATTTATCTATAGGGTAGGAAATTCACACAAGAAATAAAGTTGTAGGAAAAGCGTAAGAAACGCAAAATAAAAGGTACCGTACATGAAACGTACCCATAATCGGGTTTGGTACAACTTTTATAGGAATTACATAATTTCGGTCTCGATTGCTTATGGCGATCGATAATATTCAACTACTGTATACTACGAAAACTGATTTAATTTTTCGTAGTGGAAAAGCACCTTTTGAATAGACACTCCTCATTTTTAGAATTTGTAAATGTTTTCATTCCTCCCCTGAAGGGGTGGGGACCAGCCCCCTCTCCGTTTCCCGAATACAGAGGCTTAGAGTCACAGTAGAGCTGTGGCCACCACTTCTCTGCTCGGTTGCATGGTCGGAGTGCAGCGCTATCTGACAACGGACAGCCGTGGCGACTTGTGGGCCGATAGTAAGTTATGATGGGAATGTAATGAAGGTCGGCGGAAAGGGAGTGGGTATCGGCCCAGAAGTGGCCATGGCTGTCTGTGGTCCGATATCTCTGCACTCCGCCCGTGCAATCGAGCAGAGAAGTGGTGGCCACGGCTCTACTGTGGTTCTACGCTTCTGTATTCGGGAAACGGAGAGGGGGATGGTCCCCACCCCATCAGTGGGGGAATGAAAACATTTAATAATAGCAATAATTATTAATGAATGTGAAATGCAAATGGAATAGGAATCGTATAAAAAGCATGGATACTGACGTTTCTGATCTGATCTGAAAGACTAATATTTTAAAAGTACAGGAATACGTGATATTGAATATGTTGATATGCGAATTTATTATTATTATTAAAAAGTACATCGCGATTAGGATAAATCCCTTTGACAATGGCCACTTACAGTGGTGTGAAAATAATAATTACCCAACAACAAGAAGAACAATGTGGAGTAATTGAGTACAGTTAAATGAAAAATCTTAAGAAAAGAACTCACAGAGAATAATAACGGTGTGGGTCAGCAGTGGAAGCATAATAACAAAGCAACCAAACGCTGGGCAACTAGAGGAGAACCGCAGAGGGTACAGATGGAAATTACAAGGAGATAAGAGGGTTTCCGAGAATATCAAAGAAAATCAGTCTAACAAACAGATGTATTGAGACACAAGCAAAGTTCAGAACCTCACATTTCTGATCATTACAAACGATAGGGAAACGTATACGAAATTACAGATAAAACATGACAGTATTCCATAGAATACCTATCATCTGAGTGAGATATTGTCAAGTACAGACTGAAATATATAGAAATGATCTTTCCCAATCAAGTTTGCAAAAGTATAGATAATACAACATTCTAAGGAAACACAGGCGAAAATAGAATAGGACACTGCTAAGTTAAAACGACACAGATACTCCAGAATTTCTCAAATGAAATTTTTGATTCCAATTCGACGACATAGGCTAACTAGAAAACAGAGAGCGGACGAAGTCTGTTTAACAGAATACTTTAAAAACAGTCCACAAATACGAAGGATGACCAGTCTACAATAGTTAACGAAACAACCCATATTCACAGTAAATTTATACAAAGAGCCTTGAAGTACAAGATTGTTGAAGTATTGACTAAAATTATGTCCCGTTTCACAATAAACGACAAGATTGGAAGAGCATTACATGAATTAAGAATACATTGGCTCCCGTATCCATTCTAAGATCGAGTTCAAACACTCGATAAGCTTAGAATCAGAATCTAAAAATATACGTTCAATTTACACTACCTCATGGTGCATGCTGGTATGGAGAATTCTATAACTATATTATACATTACAGCACATCATAAAGACGTTCTTCTGCCAGTGTCTCTCTCCCCAACAGTCGAAACCTGTCTCCATGGGAAGGTCGTATGGGGCAGTAATATATATTGCCAAGTCGGACTGGCGAGAGACACTAGGGGAGGTTATGTCACACGCAGCACACAGCAAAATGGAAGATACTGGACCATCCATGGCGTGAGGCAAGGTTAGTGATGGGATATTCGATTAATTTTACTGAATCGATTCATTTGATTCCGTTCACGTTACTGAATCGATACAGTGATCCGATTCACGGCTCATTGGTCACCGCTCCTACTGCATCTGTGTAGTATGTGCTGGTAAGACAGCAGCAACAGCATTCAGTGCTCGCAGCTGCCATCTGGTCTTCATACTATGAACTCCTTTCTTAGAAAAAATGCAAGTTACTCTAATACATCGAAGGTTTCCGGCGACGCAGTGGGGGGAAAGGTTAGGATTAGGAAGATAGCAGCCATGGCCTGAATTAAGGTACAGTCCCAGCATTTCCTGGTGTGAAAATGGGGAAACTACGGAAAACCATCTTAACGGCTGCCGACGGTGGGATTCGAACCCACCACCCCCCGAATGCAAGCGCATAGCCACGCGATATTAACCGCACGACAACTCGCTCAGTCATTTTTGAAAATATGTATTTTTCTATCAGCTGAGGAGTTTTTTAATCGTCATATTTTGTATAGGCTACCCGAGATGTACAGTAGCCCGCTGGTTTTCTGATTCAACATACTGTTATTGCGTCTGTCCACATATGATTGAAGTCTTGTGCAACGATGTGACATATGAACTGAGAGAATACTGAGCCGTTCTTCCCAATATAAAACAGGTACTTTTGAGTGGTCATGAGCATGACTCATGGTCATAGGGCAGGCTAGAGTCGAGTTTAATTGTCAAATGTCAACTAAGTTATAATACTAAGATTCATTAAACTAATAAATAGCATAACCTAATAGCCTACCTACTTACTAGCTACTTCAGAATTATGTTGTGACGAACTTTTTAACACTGCAAATAAATCCATCTATTATTTAAACCTCCCTGTAAGAAGAGGGCAGTGAATGCAAATGGGTATTATTTTCAAATGAGCTGAGCTCGAGAGTCCATTATAGCATACGATTCTTTCAGTGTAGCATGGCTCACTGTATGTCTCGCTGCAGTGAGCCGATAAGGAGCCGTGTGTATCTTGTGTCTCACTGAGTCGGCTCATTCACGATTTTTTCGGTGTGCCATGGCTCACTGTATGTCTCGCTGCAGCGGAAGCTCGGCTCTCTGCGTGTCCAGTGAGCCGATAAGGAGCCGTGTGTATCTTGTGTCTTACTGAGCCGGCTCGTTCACGATTCTTTCGGTGTGACATGGCTCACTGTATGTCTCGCTGCAGCGGAAGCTCGGCTCTCCGCGTGTCCAGTGAGCCGATAAGGAGCCGTGTGTATCATGTGTCTCACTGAGCCGCGCTCATTCACGATTCTTTCGATGTGCCATGATTCACTGTCTCGCTGCAGCGGAAGCTCGGCTCCCCGTCAACGTCCAGTGAGTGCGCCACTCAGCACTGTCCACTGGGAGTAAGCTGAATCGTGTGCCGTGAGCTCGCCGTTCCTGTGAATCGATTCACTCGGACACGTCAATGAATCGATACACTGCTTCGAATCATGCATTCATTAGCCAACACCAAAGCTGATAGCAATGATGTCAGCGGACACTTGACGTGTGACGTATGACCACGAGGTTGAGTGATAGCTGGCGAAGAAGGAAGGCGGTGATCACCGCTGGTGTTCAACATGAGGTGATACGAAGAAGGTATGACGTTAGTTGGCGGACATGGTGAGTCCATTACAACAACAACTACAACAAGAGTACAACAAGCAATTCCATGGAAAGGAAGTATTACTGATGATACTACTAGTTTAACATTCCAACTCCAACATCAACATATATAAATTCACACGCAACTTATGTGTTTCCAGTGCTTAACACTACTGCTTACAATACCATACTTTGAGCTTACTACTAGCTTAACATTACACGCGATAATAAGGTAAAGTTAAAACCTAACTACCCAACAACACCATCTACAACAAGAGTACGACATGCGATTCCATGGAAAGAAAATATAACAAGTAATACTGCTAGTTTAACATTCTAAATTCAGAATCATCATATCCAAATTCTCAGACGACTTAAGTATTTCCAGTCCTTAACACTACGGCTTACAGTACTATAGGTTGAGGTTACTACTAGCTTAAAACTACAAGTGATAGTAAAGTTAAACCATAACTACACAACAACTACTACAACAAGCAATTCAGTGGAAAGACAATATTACAAGGAATACTACTAGTTTAGCATTCTAAATCCAGCATAATCATCTTCAAATTTCATGCAGAATTTAATTATTTTCAGTGCTTAACGCTAGAGCTTACAATACTCTAGGTTGTCAAATGGCGAATTAGATTTAAGTGTGAAAACGTGATGCACTTCACTGCACTGAACACAACGCTGATTGTGATTGTGGTGCCGTGGTCGGCGTGTGGAGAATACACTTGTATGTGCTACCGCAGCCAGGAAGTCATGAGCAGTTAAAATGACCTTATACTATTTAGAAATAAGAATTTCTTTGAAGCTGCGGTGTTTGGAAGTGAGTGGAAACTAACGAGTAACAGGTGTGAATAGGTAGGAGTGTTCAGGAGTTCGTGTGTTGTTTAATATAGAAGCATCAAGAGGGGATAGGGTACGAGCTTCTTTAATGAGAGGATCATTATGAAGGTTGCCGTTAGTAGGATATCTCAAACGGAGGAATGAATGTGACTAAGGATGCTAGGGAAATTATAGTAAGGTTTAAAATTAGCTGAGGGAGTGTCAAGGGGACAGCGATATGCTATTCTGATGGCGTGACAGTCTAGTATTGTAGGTTGAGGGTATTCACTAGAATGGGCAGTTATCCACTCCAGGAAGGAGTACGCAATTAGGAATCGGATGAAGAATTTGTAAATAGTAATGATGTGGTTTTGTTTTAGTTCCCATGAGGAATAGGACAGGGAAGGAATGGCTCCGAAACTATACACGGCTTTACGGAGGACTGGGGCTAGTTGGTAGTTCCATTTAAGATTATTTTGTAACTGGATCCCGCGGTAGGTTGAAATTTAGTTTCAACATGTGGTATATTATGCATAGTTATTTGAAGTTTGTTTCCTAGGGGACAAAGGTGGGATTTTTTTACGAATGACGATAAACTGTGTTTTATTGTCGTTTACAGATATGTGACATGAATCTAACTGAATGAAAAATGAATAAAAACCTACAACCTGTTTTCCAGTCATTGACCGGGTCAGGAATGTAATGAATGAAGCATATATAGGCTATTAGTACGATGGGGTCGCCACTCCCAAAGTGATTTATTAATGACTGATAGATGCCATGAAATAAGAATGGAGAGTGTTGCTGGAATGAAAGATGACACGGAAAACCGGGGTACACGGAGAAAAACCTGTCCCGCCTCCGCTTTGTCCAGCACAAATCTCACTTGGAGTGACCGGGATTTGAACCGCGGTATCCAGCGGTGAGAGGCCGATGCGCTGCCGTCTGAGCCACGGAGATGAATCTAACAATGATTCAATAGTATTAAGAATTTTTGTAGTTTGTTGGAGAGGGAGGTGTGTGGCCAACAAGGTTAGCGAGATCGTCAGAGTATTCGAACAGTCATATGAACGGGTCAAGGTGAGGGATGTCGTAAGTGAAGAAGATGTATCAGAGGGGGGAACCTTGGGCTACACCAGACGTAATTGGAAAACTATAAGAACGAGTGCCATGAATAGTTATTTTTGCTCTTCTTCATTTAAGGTAATTAAATACTACTCGGAGGGGTTGCTGTGGCTTGTAAAGAAGGCCTCAATGTCATACGGAATGAAGTCTTATCTACATCAAGCCAGACTAATGCTGAAGGAAAGTGGAATTTTAGGTAGGTGGTCAGAGAGGAGCCAATGTGAATGAGATGTTCTTGGGTGGATAAGTGGGCTCGGAAGCCGTCTTGTGAGGATGGAAGTAAATTAAGGGATTATAAATAGTGGGGCATTTTATGACATAGGATTCTTTCAAGAATCTTGGATATTATAGGTATAGCGAGATGGGTCTCTATTATCGGATATCGGATGGGAGCTTGTTGGGTTTAAGGAATAGGAGTATCATGCCGTGACCCCAGTGCTCGGCGAACATACCGGTGTATAGCATGGGATTTTAAGTGGTGCAAAGAGTAAGGATAAAGATCATAGGAGCTTCGCGAAAATGGCGGTAGGTAAAATGATCTGATCCGAAAGCAGTATTGTGTTTATGAAGCTTAATATCTCTTGGGGAGTGATGGGAGCGTTTAAGGGATAGGAAAAGTCTACATCACGGAAACGGAGAAAGGAGGGTTGTTAATGTGATCGGTAGGTTAGGATCACAGTATTGTAGGATGGTGGGTTCGTCTGGGTGTTTATAATGTGATGATGAAGAGAGGGAGAGCAGAGTGGAGTAGTAGTCCGCTTTTTCTTTGTCAGTGATAGGAGGAGTGGCTGCTGTATGTGGCTTAGGAATTGCGAGTTTTTGTCAGTCTTCGAAATGTTGTCCAAAATTTACGTGACTTGTTCCTGTCTGAGTGTTTGGTGCGATCGGTAGTCCGGTGATGGTGCTCTGTGGCTTTAATATATGATCTAGCGTGTCTTAGTGCCCGTTCTAGTTAAGTCGTCCGGTCACGGGCTCGTAAGCATGAATGATAGTATTCATAAGCAAGTATAAGGAGAGATACAGCTTTGTGGTGCTTGGGAGGCTTGTTGGAGGATATGTATGGCGGTGTATGGAGACTGACAGCTGGTTTAGAGCATGTTCGACTTGTGCTCTTAAGGAGAAGTTAGGTGTTGGGAAGAGTCCTGAATGAGGTCAGTTATTGTTTGGCCGTAGTTTGAATGGTTGGTCTGTGAGAAACCTCTCGTGGAAGGAGGTCGGGATTGTTGAGAATGGGTTGTGTAGGAAATACTGGAAATGCATATAAGATTTGGAAGGTGGTCTGAATCTGTAAGGAGAGGTTTCTCTATGTTTGAAGCTGTAGAGAGGGAGAGTGAGAGAGTGGAGTTGGATACGGGACGGGTATGGAAAGGGAAAGGAATCTGTATGTTCCGGATTCTAGAAAGTAACTGATTAACAGTATTTGAATTTGTCACAATATAGGAATTGATGTTTATATTTGATACGAAGTCCGGCTCCATGGCTAAATTGTTAGCGTGCTGGTCTTTGGTCACAGCGGTCCCAGGTTCGATTCCCGGCAGGGTTGGGAATTTTAACCTTCATTGGTTAATTTCCCTGGCACGGGGTCTGGGTGTATGTGTTGTCTTGATCATCATTTCATCCTCATCACGACGCGCAGGTCGCCTACGGGAGTTAAATCAAAAGACCTGCACCTGGCGAGCCGAACCCTTCCTGGGTTCTCCCGGCACTAAAAGCCATACGCCATTTCATTTAATTTGATGTCTGTCTGTCTGTTAGGTCATCATCCCAGAGGCTGGTTGGATCCTCAAATAGCACCACCAAAGGCTATGCAGTTAAAGGGAAACAGAAAAAACCAATGGCAGAGGCCAAATGAGGCGTACCAGGCAAGATGAGGAGTGAGGTAGTTTGCCATTGCTTTCCTCACTGGACCAGAAGGTGCCACTGCAGCATGACTGACCCTATGAGCAACACCTTTCATAACTCAGACACTAGTTGTGCTCCAAATGTCATTACTCAGCACCACCCATACCCCAGCAACTTCCATATTGTCACAGCCATGGATGAGACTGGGACTTCGGTGGAAGCTACACCTTGCTCTGGCCTGTGCCAAGAGACGGATACAAAAGTATTGCATCCATCAAGAAATTTGATACGAAAATATAATTATTGAATTAGAGTCCACAAGTTTAATAAAGTCTACGGGAGGTGGCGTGCTAAGGGGAAGGTATAGTGTGACAATGGCAACAGACGAGTTGTTGGGAAGAACGACTTCTACTATTAAGAATTCAGAAAAATTATTATTAACATCGTAAAAATGGAGCTTACTTGTAACATTTGGTTTTACTCCAAACGCCTCGCCTTTTCGAGCTTTTCAATGTCTATCCGCTCTATAGAACTAATATTTTGATAAGCGTGGCTGTTACTTAGGAGCCAGAAATCTTTCATTGAGAACGACAATATCCTGGTCATACAGACTGAGTGAATGGTTCAGAAGAGCACGATTAGAATTTAAAGACCGAATGTTGGCAAAGTATAATTTTAATATATTATCCAATCAAGGGGAATGCATTTAGCAGGGTGGGGAATTCAAAATGCAACTTGTTCCTCGAATATTCTGCGTCCTAATTGGTGTTAAATATTAACCGCGCTGCAAGCTGGACTTGATTAAGGACATGAGGGTGGTGGAAAGGGAGGATGTTCTGGAGCACCATAGTTATAAAACGAATGATATTCGCAGAGCAGGAGCGGGGAGGGTAGGGGAAGGGGCGCGGGTGGGGAGGTATTGATAAATCGCAGGAATGATGTATTATGGTTGAAATGGTTCAGGTGCAGGTCGGGACTTGCACTTATAAGAGAAGGAACTTTGGGAATGAGCGCAGTTCATGCATTCAGGGCTAGACTTGTTTAGACAGCTGACAGTAGGATGTTTCTGACTGCAGATTGCACATATCTGAATGTAAATGCACAGCGTACGAGGAGGATGGTCATAGTGTTGGCACCGTTCACATTTCATCTTCTGCGGCGGCGCCGAACGGGATAGCTCCACTCTGTAATGGCGTCCATAGATGAAGAATTCGTCACATAGAAGGGCATCTAGGGTGTTGATGTCCCTCGAGAGGATGCGGAGGAGTGAATTTGGACTCTGAACATTACGGATCGGTGCCGGCTTATAGATCTGGTGGCCCTCCATCTGCAGTAGTCCCGCCACGTTTCCGTCGGTCCACTCCCAGTCAGTTCCGTTTCCTTCGAAGGACTTAATAGGCGTAGATCGAGAGGGACGGGCGGGTCGTCATGCTAATGCCTGTTGTTGACTGCCTTGGCATGCTTACCGAGATGCTCCACTCCAATTTTGCATTTAGATGGGCATACCTAGAAGTTTTTATGTTAAAAGTACCCATCCCACGTGCGTTGCATTTCAACGTTGTATTTGGAAAAATTACTGGTAAAAGACCTAGTGATGGTTTGGTAAATTGCTCCCGTATTAGCTGCACCTGGATCTATGTGCATTATCTTTGCTACGCAGTACGGTGCAATGGGGCCGGGTTAATGATGTTCCATTGGCGGACGTTAGGTGCTAGCGCCGGGTCGCTAGCAGCTTGGGCGTAGCTGGGTACGTTCGTTGCCATGAAAAAAGTAGCCTGTTCTGGTGTTCTTGGTGGTAGGTGGAACGGAGCTATCACTTATACGTTAAACGGCAGTAGTTGAATTCCCTGAACACAGGATCTGGACGGCTGATTGAGAATAGAGCTCGACGAGGTGTAGCTGGAGCCCGTTGTAGAGGAAGTGGATGCTTCACCATATGGCTTCTTCCTGTCGCTGTCCAACTCTGGTGAAATTTTCCTGGCCTGCTTGATTTGTTCAGTGTTCTTATTGACCGGTATTGAAGGCGGCGAAGACCTTGGAGCAGACGACTCACTCATAGTGACGTGTAGCCTTGGAAACGCTGCTTCCACTTCTGGAGATTTCTAGAACTTTCTAGAAGATTGCTGCTCTCTGTGTCCCGGTACTAAACCAACATAGATATAGCTGTAGCCTGATCTGACCGTATCATTTTAAATGATCAAGCACAATAAGATAAAATGAAGAAAGGCATAAGGTCTTATATTCTGTATATGACATATCAAGGAAACCGCAAACTTCAGGATAAACAGTTGTGGTTCTCATTAAAAATCTCGCATGCATTTGCCGGGATTCGAAACTACGACTGTCTTTACGAGACGCCATAGTGCATGCCACTTGGTTATCATGCCCTTCCCTTAGTTAATCCTTCGGTGGCTATTATTATTATTATTATTATTATTATTATTATTATTATTATTATTATTATTATTATTATTATTATGTTGATAAAGTTATTGCAATCTTAGACGTCAATTAATAAACGAAGGAAAATATATTTAACCAGAGGCTATATATCGTGAGTGCCGGCCCCGCGGTGTAGGGATAGCGTTCCTGTCTCTTACCCGGAGGCCCCTGGTTCGATTCCCGGGCAGGTCAGGGTTTTTGACTGGATATGAAGGCTGGTTGTAGGTCTACTCAGCCTACGTGATTACAATCGAGGAGATATCTGACGGTGAGATGGCGGCGCCGGTCTAGAGAGCCAAGAATAACGGCCGTGAGGATTCGTCGTGCTGACCACACGATACTTCGTAATCTGCAGGCATTCGGGCTGAGCAGCGGTCGCTTGGTAGGCCAAGGCACTTCAGGGCTGTTGCGCCATGGGCGATTATATATCTTGACCAAATTGAGTTGATTAAGGGCGTTATGGCAACTAGTCCGACTCCAAACATCGAATGGTGGCGTTGAGAAAATATGACAGAAATAAAAGTATATTTGTTTTCTTTCGTCATCCAGCAACGAAAGGTCGTCGTCCAAGAATAAAAACACCACGGGTAAACATTGAGAAAATTGTTTATCTTATTTTAAGAGCCAGTACCTAAAACAAAACAACAGATAAAATTGTTTCTAGAGCTCCGTGATTTTGATGTTTGATAATTAAAAACTAAGAATCACCATCACTACTTTCATCATATTTTCAAACATCAATAAGTAATAGTAACACATCAAAAAATTGTTAAAGGTCACTGCTGGTCAGTGCTCCTATATGGTGTTGAGACGTGGACTTAAAAATCTAACTCCTTGAGGCGACTGGAAATTTTTCTAATTTGGATCCTCAAACGGTAGGTACTTCGTATATCGTGGACCCAAAGCAGGAAGAATACCGAAGTCCTTAAACGAGTTAAATCAGCGCGGTGTCGTTCACAACAGAAGAATCTGCCTGAGAATGGATGGACATTGACACCACCCAAAGGCTTTTCTATCAGCCGCAAGACAGGGCATCGCCACAATGATTGTCAACTTCCAGGAGTCCGGATATGGCAAGTGATATTAATAATATTAGGAAGATATATTGTGCAATGTAAGTGTTCTTGGAGTGAAATTATCATACTGCATTCGTAATGCAATTCTTTTGGCAACAGAAAAATACTCCACAGTTAATATGAAAACTGTCTCTGAGTAAATTATTAACTTTTTACTCGTCCGAGGGAAGGTAAAAAGGCATCCGGCAGAATAACATAGAAGGGTTTCCTGAAATATTCACCGAAGGGGGAATACCGCGATGAGAAACAGAAAACAAGCTGCAATATATCAAAATATGTTTGCAGAATGAAGACATCTATCTTCGTGTGAATAATATAAGCGTGGAGAAGACACAGAGTGCCTGTATATTGCACATGACTTCTTATGGTGAAGGATGTTGGTTGTTAATGCTAGTAATATATCTCCACTTCAACTGAAGATAACTAAATGAAACAAGTGCCGCAACAACATTGTATATGACATTTTCTGAAGTATTCAGAGAGACAGATAAGTAATGATAAGTTGAAATGTGGGTTTTTTCAACAACTAGCCAAATATGAAATAAGTGAATATTACTTACTTGTTACTAAAGTTTTCTGATTTTTCTACCTAACATTGATAATATAAAGTAATGTATAAGTATAATATTTCATACGAAAACGTGTACGTGTGTAAGGATACATAAAGTTTGAACAAATGTTAAAATCGGGATAATATATTTTCGAAAAAATGCTGTCTGTGTTTATCCTATAAATAACCTCAAACTAGTTTCTCGTTTTTTCTTTATTCATAATGTTACCGGAAGGTTAACCAAATTTTGTTATGAAAATTATAAGTTTTTATACCTACAACGATATTTTACATACTAATTTGATGTTGATAGGTCAAGTTTTACAACGTTCCTGAAACTGGAATATTACACTGCCTGACAAAAAAAAGTTAAGTACCCAGAAGGAATGGTCCAATATTATTCCATTTCGGTATACGTGCATACCAATAATCTGTGAGTAAATGATTAGATTTAAAAGGATCTTTAATGTGTAGAACGGCCACCATTTTGTATTCGTGTTGGCACCATCCTGGTGTTGATAAGTTGTTACCAGTCAACTGCTGTGTGTAAGACAGTTAAGCAAGACGTTAAGAGAGGACTACATACAGTATGAAGCACCCGCGATGCCTCGCAGACGCGTTAGATAGCCTATCCACCAACTGACAGCACTTTACAGAGGCCGCATTGTGGGACTGCATGAGGCTGGTTGGTCGTATCGTGCAATTGCCAGGCATGTGGGCCATTGAGATGTCACAGTGGTCCGATGTTGGACTCAATGAGTACATGAGGGCACCCAATCACGTCGTGCAGGTTCGGGTCGAATATGAAACATCACTCCGAGGGAGGACCGTCGTATAGTGCGCCAAGCATTGCCGGATCCCATAAATTCGGCGCCCGCATCCGCGAACATGTACTGGAGACTCTACAACATCCTGTGAGTTACCGCACAGTGTCTCAACGACTCGCATCCTGCGGATTGGGGTTCTACCGCCCCATGCGTCGGTTGCCATTGACACCAATGCCTGCGTTAGGAGTGGTACCTGTCCCGGGATCATGGACATGGGACGACTGGCGTCGCATCATGTTCAGTGTTGAGTCCAGTTTCTCCATAACATCCGATGACCATCGTGTGCGGGTTTGGCGGCATCGATTGCAGAGGGCAGATCCTGCCCATATTGTGGAAAGACATACAGGCGTAATCGCTGGAATCATGGTTTGGGGAGACAGAGGGTATGCGTTAAGGTCACCTCTAATAGGGCTTCGGCAGACTTTGACGCACAGCTATACGTCACAGATATTCTGTGTCCGAACGTTCCACCCCTTATGGCACAGTACCCTTGGACAGCGTTCCAACAAGATAATGCACGTCCACACACAGCACGTGTGTCTATGGACTGCCGAGAGCATGTTGTGGTCCTTGCGTGTCCAGGAAAATCCTCGGACCTCTTCATCATTGAACAAGTGTGGAATGATATTGGAAGGAGACTCCGTCCCAGTACCAACATGCGGGATCTGGAGGGACAGCTGCAACAACTGTGGACGAACTTACCTCAAGAGAGGATCCAAAGGCTCTTTGATACCACTCCGAACCGCATAAAGGCATGCATTGCAGCCAGTGGGGTTGGGACACCCTACTGACCTGGCGCCAACGTTCCACCTGTAACTGCCAACGGCCTTGTCTCTTTCATCCCATATTGTAATCAATTCAATAAAGGCACATGATCTTCGAGCATAAGTAGTTTCGTTCACTTTCAACCCGTCCTTCTGGGTGCTTAACATTTTTTGTCAGGCAGTGTATTTCCCTTTATCTCTCAATCTTTTCAGAATATTCTAATTCCACTCAGCTACGTTCCTCTTTCGGTTTCTGTCCCGATTCGCAAAACTTTGTGAGGAGGGTGACAGAATCAGAGGCCTAAAGTATTTCATTTTCTTTAACGTGAAACATTGTTGTAGCGTAACTCACACATATGTAAATACTCTACTCGCATAACACATTCTTTTTAGATTTGCAAACATTTTGATTGCCAATACATTCATTAAATGGTACGTTAACATTTAAAGATAGCGTATTTGATAATTGACAGATGACTTTATGCTTCAGAAAATCAGTAAAAACGAAAGGAGGAGAAACTTTTAAACCAAGGATGACTGTTGTAATAAAATGCCCTGTAATTTTGAACATACCTACTTCAACAAAAATTAAAAGATTAAAGACAACTGATATGTAAATTTAGAACTACACACAAAATTCTTTGATTCGGATTACAGTACCAAAGCTAATGATGAATTTGGTCAAAACTCAAATATGAATTAAACCATCGAAGGAGAGTAAATATATAAATCATCTTGCAGGTTCTCGCCGCTTTCATCCTGTCCTTCTGCCCTGTGGAACACATCCAAATAGTAGGGCCTATGGAAGGTCGGCAAGCGTTTTCTAGGCTTCACCGAAATGGGATGACATAAACTTCGGAACGACTCTCAGTTTAGCTTTTGATAAGTTCTGTACGTTTATGGCACATATTTCTATGGAGTTTATTTCACATATGAAACAGTTTTTCTTTACGATGAACATGGACATGTTAATGTTAGTACGGTACACTGTATCCCATCTTATTTTTGTATCGCACTTTTTGACACTCAGCGTTAGTATTACTCGTTTACTTGGAGCAAATTTGAAGTGCCTTGATCCAATTGGCTTCCGAACAGTATCTCCGTAGGAACGTTTTTACTTTTATTATTATGAACATAACATTTAGATTGCTTTCCAATATGTTTTTCCATTTTTTGGCAACCTCCTCCTCCTATGCACAGGTTGTTATACCTCAGTGTTTTAGCAACAACTGATTTCCATTTCCTTTGATCCTGGGTCCATTTGCTCGCTTTTATGGTTGACACAGGTGTCAAGTTTTGAGGTATGGTATCCATCACAGAAAACCACGAAGGAAGTTAATACTTGTTTTGAAAATATAATATTTCGTGCACCTTCATATAGTTTCAAAATACCGAAAATGCCTCCAATATAACTACAAATCTGACAAATTAGCAAAGCAGTATCACCTTATAACTCCACTGAAACAATATGGCAGCACTCATATGACCGCACGGAAATAGCTGATTGGTAGTTGTGGAGATTGTCCCACTTAATTCCATTTGAATTACTTTTTCTTTTATGAGCTTTGGATATTAATGAATGAAGTATTTTGTATAAAATTCAGCACGAATCATTCATTCATCTGTCTTCCAATATCCATTATTTATTAGGATTTTTCTAAAATATGACGGTACCATTGAAATAGGATCGACAATTTAAGCATTTCAAGAAATGGCTTGACACTAACAGGAGAAAGGTAATATACTGCACGTTCTCTCATTTGCTCCTTATTGTTATTCATATGGGCGGCCTTTCCGGAAACCGTGCAAGTATAAGGCGTGAAAAAGTTTTGATTTGAGGGTGTTGCTGCAGCGGACATGCAACGTAGTGCGACGCCGATGCGGGTATACAAGCACGGACGTGTAGGCAATGAGATTAGTACGGCAGATGAAGACGGCAGTCGTGTCGTGGTGAGGTGCGTGCGTTATATGTGGCTACGTGAACTGTGGCGAGGTTATTACCGACTGCGTCCAAACAGGACCAACGTTTTGTTAATCCGTTCTTGGCTGCCGAAGGACAAACGCCGGTGAAAATTAATCGGAGAATGAAGACTTTGTATGGGGCAGCATGTCCGTCGAAAACCACCGATGTGGAAAAGTGCACCGAGTTCCGTGCGGGTTGCGTTACGACACAAGACGCCGGTCGGGTATCCATTACGGCCAACAAGTGGGAGACACTCAAGCACCCGCCCTATAGTCCTGATCTCTGCCCATGCGATTATCACGCCGTCGGTCCCCTCAAACAGGCATTGAAATGTCGACGTTTCCTGTCGGACATAGATGTGCAGCAGGCGGTTACGGAATTCTTCACGCAGCAGGACATTGTTTTTTACACACGGAGATCTTCAACCACGTGCGTCGGTGAGATGATCGTCTCCATTCTCTCGGCGATTTTGCCTGATTGGCATCCAGATTCAGGACTGTACGGCCGTCCAGCGGAAATTTTTTTATCGCCCCTTGTACTTAATGGGACGTAAAGCCAATAACATTATTTATTCCCCTTGGTGCAAATACATATCACTATTGTCAACTAATCAGAATGTATTAGGCAAATGCTGGGGCTGTACCTTAATTAAGGCCACGGCCGCTTCCTTCCAACTCCTAGACCTTTCCTATCCCATCGTCGCCATAAGACCTATCTGTGTCGGCGCGACGTAAAGCCCCTAGCAAAAAAAAGAAAAAAAAAATCAGAATGTATTTGATAAATTTAGTGCCACCCAACGCTTAATGTATGATCAGACAAATCAACGGTTAATACAATCTATGCACCGCCAAGCGAGTTGGCTATGCGGTTAGGGGCACGCCGCTGTGAGTTTACATTCGAGAGATACTGGGTTCGAATCCCATTGCCCATCGTCGCCATAAGACCTATCTGTGTCGGTGTGACGTAAAGCAAATTGTAAAAAAAAAAAAACCAAATATCTATGATCCAGTTTTGGTATAGTGTGCGGAAGTCTCAAACAATGGAAACAGAATGGCCATCAATTCTCCTACCATTTATTGATATTTATTGAAAGTCATTTAAGTCTTAGTTTGGACGTGAGCTGGCTCCATTTTTCTGTTATTCATACAGAACTGTGCCGTACAATTTTCAAGACTAACAGGATCAGGGGAGATAAAAATATACGAGAAATGTTTGAACAGCATACTGTTGTGATGGGTTTCCGAGACAGATGACGCATGGAGGTTGTGGGTAGAGTTTGCCAGACACTTGTTTGATGAGTCGTCAAGAGAAGTGGCTATTTCGTCAGCCCGAAAAAAGGAATTAAAACATTATGCCAGATGTTAGGCTTAGAAGAGAATAGTAGCGGAGTCCACCTCATTTTGAGTGATTAGTTCAGAACAGATTCTCCGAGAAACTGTATTACTATATAAAGTGTAACAATACGGTACAGACAAACCGTTAGGACACAATCCTCACACGTATAAGAAGAAAAGCTATTATATGGACGTGGGCCGAAAAACGGCTTATTTCCATATTATAACTCATTTTCTGCACCACTACATAAGGAAAGGTTAGTCACTCAATGAGAAATCATTACAAGCATCATTTAATACCTGTACCCGCCTGGATTCGGTTAGGAAGAGATTCCAAAAGGTTGTGCAGGTTATTCCAACATGTACCACAGGTTTTCAGTGAGGCTCAATTCAAATGTTTTTGCAGACCAATCGAGGTGTAATAGGGTGGGATATAGTACATGAAATCAGACGCATATGCGTCCATCCCGATGAACATCGGTGTTGTCATCTTGAAAAATCGGAGTATCAATAGAATACTCATCATGCATATGTTGACAGAAAGGCTTATGGAAGAAGGATATTAGACCTGGGTGAGTCAGCAAACAAGATGCATGTGGATGTGTTAGGAGCTAGTGGTATTCGGGGAAGGAGAGATAACGAATAAGAGATAGGAGATTATAAAATATTATTAACAGGTGATAAAAGGGGAAGGGCGAAAAGATGCGGTAGAAAAATTAATTAGGAATACTATTGCACTCAACATAGTTTCCGTTAGAGAGATTTAGCTTGTGGAAGAATTAGAGCGAGAATTTTCCCAGTCTACTCACCACGTAAGAGTGCAGATGCGGTTGACGTTGACGAATTTTACGACGCACAGATTGACATCGCAGTCAGGGTCGACAGCGAGAATAAGATAGGGCTAACGGACGATTTCAATGCGAGAGTTTGATTTTCTTCCTTTTCTTACAACATCCCTTACGTCGCACCGATACAGATAGGTCTTATGGCGTCGATGGGGTAGGAAAGACCTAGGAGTGGGATGGAAGCGGCCATGGCCTTAATTAAGGTGCAGTCCCAGCATGTGCCTAGTGTTAAAATGGGAAACCACGGGAAAACAACTTCAGGTCTGCCGATAGTGGGGTTCGAACTTGCTATCTCCCGGATTCAAGCTCCCAGCTGCACGCCCCTAACCACACGGCCAACTGGCCCGGTGAGTTTGAAATAGAACTGAAAGATACGAAAAGGTGATGGGTAAATGTGGAGAAGGTATGGAAGCTAATAGGAATGGGAGACGTTTACTGTACTTCTGTGCTAATATGGAATTTGCAATTACGAATACATTCTTCAAGCATAAGGCTATACACCGCTACACATGGGAGGCTAGGGGCACCAGGTCCATAGTAGGCTGTATAAAAACCTACCTTGAATTCAGGAAATCTGTTAGGAATTTTCGGGATTCTAGGTTTTCTGATAATAAAAACCACGGTAAACTCTGTAGGAAACTAAGTATATCTAGAACTAGGATGGAGAAAATTAAATATGTCTGAAGACGAATAACAGTAGAATATCTCCAGAAAGTGGACATTAGACAAAAGTACACGGATACGGTTAGTGAAAAGCTACAAATGATAGACAGTAAGCACGTTCAAGGTAGAATATGGGTGGCATACAGGGAGGCAGTAGTAGGAATAGTAGTGGAATGCCTAGGAACAACTGTGTGTAAAGATGGTACAAGTCAAACATCTTTGTGGAATGTTGAAGTGAGAGCAGCATATAAAGGTAAAAAGAAGGCGTCCCAGAAATGGCTCCAAGCAAGGACTGATGTAGAATGATAATCGTACGCAGAAGAAAAAAACAGAGTGGAAGGGGAAAAAATAATTGTTGAATCCAAAAAGAAGTCTTAAGGAGATTTCGGCAACAACCTGCATAGGCTAAGTCAAGTGGCAGGGAAACCATTCTGTACAACAATAAGGAATCTTAGAAAATGGAGCGAGAAAGGAAATGAATAGTGTTTTGGGCTAATCAGGTGAACTCATAATAGATCTCAGGTAATCACTGCATAGGTCGAAGGAATATTTTGAAAATCTCAACGTAAAAGGAAATATTTCTGGCGTTGTTGCGAAGAACCGTGCTCATGGAAAAGAGGACAATGATGTTGGTGAAATTGCGCTTGTGGAAGTTGACAGGATGGCAAATAAACTTCATTGTCATAAATCTTCAGAAATAGATGAAATTAGACCTGAAATGGTGAAATGTATTGGGAAGGCAGGGATGAAATGGATTCATAGAGTAATAAGATTAGCATAGAATGTTAGGAAGTTATCTTCTGATCGGAGTAATAGCTCCTATCTATAAAGAAGGGAACAGGAAGGATAGCAACAACTATCGAGTTATTTCATTGATCAGTATACCAGGGAAGGTGCCCACTAGGATTTTAGAATAGAGGGTGCGATTTCAGACCACGGAGGGGCTGTCAGGAGCAGAATTTTAGTATGTGCCAGATAACTGAAAAATGCTACGAGAAGAATAGACAGTTTTGTTTAAGTTTGGTAGATCTAGAGAAGGCATATGAAATAGAACCGAGGAAAAACTGTTCGCCCTATTGGTGGACTATGAGATTAAGGGTAGAATATTCAAAGCAATCAAAGATATTTATGTTGACTATTGGGCTGCAGTGAGAATTGGTCGTAGAATGAGTTCTTGGTTCAAGGTGCAAAGTACACGTCCAAACAAGGACTGATGTAGAAAGGTAATTGTACGTAGATGAAGGAAGCAGATCGAAATAAATAATTGTTCAGGATATATAATGAGAATTGGTGCCATACAGGGATGCTGTAGTAGAAACAGGAACAGGGGTTAGACAGGGCTCTAATCTTTGACCTTTGTTGTTCACAGCTTACATGGATTTTCTACTGAAAAGTGTAAGGTGGCAAAGAGGGATTCAGTTAGGTGGAACTCTGGTAATATGTTTGCACTATGCCAACGACTTGGTCTTAATGGCAGCATGTGCTAAAAAGCCTGCAGTCTAATATCTCGGAACTCGAAAATGTGTACAGGGAATATATGAAAATCAGTCTTTCCAAGACAAAACGTGATATCAGTAGGTAAGAAACCTAAAATAATTGAATACCAGGTTGGGAATACAAAGCTGGAACAGGTAGTTAACCTCAAATATGTAGGATGTGCATTCTCCGAGGATAGTAGTGTATTGCCGCGCTGAGTGGCTCAGACGGTTGAGGCACTGGCCTTTTGACCCCCAAATTGCCAAGTTTGAACCCGGCTCAGTCCGTTGGTATTTGAAGGTGCTCAAATGCATCAGCCCCGTGTCGGCAGATTTACTGGCACGTAAAAGAACTCCTGCGGGACTAAATTCCAGCACCTCGGTTTCTCCGAAAACCGTAAGAGTAGTTCGTGCGATGTAAAGCAAATAATATGATTATTTATTATTATATTAGTATAGAAAGTGAGATGGAATCAAGATGCAGCAATGCTCAGGCAGCATGCTCGCAGTTGTGATCGACAGTATTCTGAAAGAAAGAAGTCAGTTCCCGGATGAAACTATATTTGCACCTGTCTGTTTTCAGACCAACTTTGATTTATGGGAGTGAAAGGCGATTGGACTCAGGATATTTTATTCATAAGTTAGAAATCACAGACATGAAAGTAGCTAGAATGATCGTGGGTACAAACAGGTCCGAACAATGGCAGGAGGACACTGGGAATGTGGAGAAAATCGGCTAAGTTAGGAATTAACTCGATTAATGAAACTGTCTGTATGCACAAACCGGCTTCCGTTGTGGGAACATGTGAGGCGAATGGTGGAGGCTAAGTTACTGGGGAGAGTAACGGACTCGGTTATGGAAGCTAAGAAAGCAGAGGGAGACAAATACGATGATGGTTAGACTCAGTTTCTTTTTTTTTCTGCTATTTTGCTTTACGTCGCACCGACACAGATAAGTCTTTAGGCGACGATGGGACAGGAAAGGCCTAGGAATGGGAATGAATCGGCCGTGGCCTTAATTAAGGTGCAGCCCCAGCATTTGCCTGATGTGAAAATTGGAAACCACGGAAAACCATCTTCAGGGCTGCCGACAGTGGGGTTCGAACCCACTATCTCCCGGATGCGAGCTCATAGCTGCGTGCCTCTAACCACACGGCCAACTTGCCCGGCTGACTCCGTTTCTAATGATTGAAAATTAAGAAGTATAGAACTAAACAAGGCCACAGTGCCAGTTACAAATAGAGAATTGTGGCAGCTTTTAATCAATTCATTCGCATCCAGGAGATAGTGGGTTCGAACCCCACTGTCGGCAGCCCTGAAGATGGTTTTCCGTGGCTTCCCATTTTCACACCAGGAAAACGCTGAGGCTGTATCTTAATTAAGGTCACGGCCGCTTCATTCCCATTCCTAGGCCTTTCCTGTCCCATCGTCGCCTAAAGACTTATCTGTGTCGGTGCGACGTAAAGCAAAATAGCAGCAAAAAAACAAGAAACTGAGTCTAACCATCATCGTATTTGTCTCCCTCTGCTTTCTTAGCTTCCATGACCGAGTCCGTTACTCTCCCCAGTAACTTAGCCTCCACCATTCGCCTCACATGTTCCCACAACGGAAGCCGGTTTGTGCACACAGACAGTTTCATTAATCGAGTTCATTCCTAACTTAGCCGATTTTCTCCACATTCCCAGTGTCCTCCTGCCATTGTTCGCACCTGTTTGTACCCACGATCATTCTCGCTACTTTCATGTCTGCGATTTCTAACTAATGAATGAAATATCCTGAGTCCACTCGCCTTTCACTCCCATAAATCAAAGTTGGTCTGAAAACAGACAGGTGCAAATATAGTTTCAAATATAGTAGCAAAAAGAATCAATTCACACAGGCTTGCAGACTGAACGCTGAAAGGCATGACAGTATATTGCGTATGCGTAGGATGCATGCACTATGTTTATTTTAATTCCCCGGTATTAATCGCACAAGTTAGAAAAAATACACATTTTACCTACTACTAAAGTGGATTATATAGAGTTACTGAAACCACGGTGTAATGTATACGTAAATACTTAATTATTAATAACTTTAACAAGTTATTCAGTGTGAGGGTGAGTTTCACGTAACAGTTTGTCCGAAACATGGATCTAAATTGCTCCAGGCTATTTTCAGGAATTACTTTCTTAAGTGTGCATTGGTTAATTCGTTATCTAAATTTCTACTTTACAAAGTTCAGTTTTGAAAATGTAGATTCAAAAGTGTATGTCGAACTTAAAAGCTCACATTAATCAATTAATATTTTCTGAACATCTTCATATTGATTAGCAGACCTGTATTTACACCGAAATTGTTCATAGGTAATGAATCCTGATAATTTCTGCCAAAGTTGCGTATCCTTGGTATTGATTGACCTTCAGTTGTAGGAATCCTTTCTTGCTGATTGGAAATGCTCATTGGTCCATTCGGCGTTCGGTTCTTGAAGGTAATATTGCCTAACTACTCTGCTACGTTAGTGATTTTTGAAAACCAAAACACGAGAAAGAACAACGTTGAATCTGTTGTGGACTCACCTAATATATCAGTGATTGTCGTAACGGAACATCTATGGATTCCTTCATAGTCTTATATTGCTTAAATCTTTAAATTCTGAAAATTGAACAGTTCTTTCTTGAACTAAATTTTCAATTTATATTCATTGTTTGACCGGTCCGAAAGTCAAAGCTCTACGCTCTGAATTTTGGTCAGTGAGCACCAAATTGGTTACTGCAGTCGCTAGCAAAGTCCAAACTTTAGACTGTGTGTTCCGTTCATCCTCTATGTATTGAGGTGTCGGTGAAGAAGAAAACTGATTCCAGAACCAGATGTATAATTGATTTTGTATAATTATTTTCTCCTCCACTGCTGAACGTGAAAGGGCATAATGGCTTGAAAAACGTAGGCCTATCACCGGTCTGCCTCACAGTCGTCAAGCTTCTCTGTATTGTAACGTACTATGGATCATTTCCTAACTTGGTTGTAAGTGATAAATGTTTTCTCATTTCAAGATATTGTTTCTTAACCCAAAATGGTCATTGAAATGGATATACTCGTACAGTAATAAAAAGGAAGTGACTGCAATTATTTACAAGTAGATAACTCTCCGAATATTTGTAAATTTCTTGTCCAGAAAACTAGATTATGATTTTTATTTTATTATTTCATTTGTTTGTGAAATACTTGTTGGAAACGGAATAATTCCCCCAATAACTCCAGCTCATTTCATCCATAGGCACCTCAAAACAGATAATATCAGACAATTGTTTCACGCATATTTAAATACAATGAAAAGCACTTTAAAACAAACCAACCATAATAATCCTATAAATAAAGTTGTAGGGGCTCCGCTGTCTGTAATGTAATTTATTTCGCCATATTCTGATTTATTTATCCGTTTTACTGTAGATCAACTCAGGATCGTATAAGTAGTTTTTAGCTTCCGTGTATGTTTGTTTGTTCCACCATGGGCAAATGGCTCGATAGATCTCGACCAAACTTCATATTTAGAGTCCACTTATCCAGAAACAGTTTTCGATATGAATAATATCTAAGAATCTATGAACAGACTGGGTGTTCATAGGAAGACCAGAAGAGTCTCTTTCATATTTTTTATTACACTATTGTTCATGTCTCGACCAAACTTCATATTTAGAGTCTACTCATCCAGGAGCCGGTTTTGATAATCGTATCATTTAAAATCATTGAATAAACTGGGGATTTGTACGAAGACCAGGAGAGTTTGGTTTCAATTTTCTCTTACATTATTGATTATATCATGACCAAATTTTCCATTTAGTGTCTACTATTCCAGGAGCAGGTTTAGATATGCATATCATTTAAAAATCACCCAATATATTGGGGGTTTATACGAAGACAAGAAGATTTTTTTAATTTTTCTCTTATACAATTGATTGTATGAAAAATATATATGGTATAGTTATGTGAAAAGCCCTTTCATTTTAAATAATTTAAGTTTTGTACATAATTTCGCTTACTCATCCAATGACGGAGAAGATTACTATTTACTACGGGCTTCATGCTCTGCAGCCAGTGACGGACACAATCGCAGACCTACAGTTATTTGAAGGATCCATGACAGGAGAAAATCGGGTGATGCATATTATTCCGCTCGGCTTGAAAATGAACCCTATCTAATAACTGAATACCGAGGAAACATAAGGCATAACTTATCCCTTTGGTGTCAGTCAGTTTGCCTGTCTGGCTATCCGTCTGTCTGTTTATTTATCTATTTGTATATTGCGAAAAGTGGAAAACAGCTGGACGTATTTCAACCAAACTATGTATTTGGAATCTACGCAGTCAGGATTTTGTTATCAGGTGCATTTGATGTCATGGTAATCACATATAGTTTGTATTTAAAGGAATATTATTCTCATATATTTTCGTTAACATTAGGTCTATCAAAAGATTGTATATAAGAAACGTTTAAGTGTACCTTATTTCGTTTCGTTTGTGTTATATACGTATTTATCATACGAGGGATATAAACGCAGATGATTACGAAAAATTGGATTTTTAACGAAAGACCCGTGCGATATGTCGTACATGTCACTTGAGGGTCGGTAACGGGAAAAACTAAAGAGCCATTTTACACTGTGTGATAAGGTAGGTATCGGCATCGTCAGAGCGCTACGCCAGTGGTCACCCTCAGAACCACGGACAATTTCTCAGAACTTCGGACCAGGAACTGTACCGTACAATAAATTCGGAAATCGTCCTCATTCGCACTCTCTCGACTTTGTTCATATTTCACTTTACTGCCACGCGCTTTCGTAGGGAAACATCATTTTAATATTCAGCATAAACAAATAACTGAAGGTTGCATGTAATCCACTGCAAATTCCCGTGCGAAGAACAGGTACAAATGCTAATAACAAATAAAGTCCACCCTTGTGCAGTAGAAAATAAGTTATGAATCGTCTAAGGTGCAAACGTTTGGTATCCCAGCGTATCTTAAGATCATTATGAGTGAAAAGGACGTTAGGTGCGTAGCATTTATTAGAAATAATAATACATATGATTATATTCTTATTCATCATTTTGTAGTTTTGTCTTCCTCGGGAGGCATGATCAGGGCAGTGGCTAGATGCTAGCTTCCCACTCCACACCCCAGATGGCTAAGATGTGAATATTGGTTGGTCTTTGAATTTTCATTTGAAATATCACTTGGCGTCAGGAAGCGCACCCGGCTTTAAATCGCTGTCCAAAACCTAAATGAGCTTGGTTAATTCCCACGGCCGTAGAAATGTCTCAGATAAACTGAATGAGCTGGAGAATGTTTAACATGCAAATTACCGGGCGAGTTGGCCGTGCGCGTTGAGGCGCGCGGCTGTGAGCTTGCATCCGGGAGATAGTAGGTTCGAATCCCACTATCGGCAGCCCTGAAGATGGTTTTCCGTGGTTTCCCATTTTCACACCAGGCAAATGCTGGGGCTGTACCTTAATTAAGGCCACGGCCGCTTCCTTCAAACTCCTAGGCCTTTCCTATCCCATCGTCGCCATAAGACCTCTCTGTGTCGGAGCGACGTAAAGCCCGTAGCAAAAAAAAAACATGCAAATTTGTGCTCGCTAATGTGTCCTCTTGAATCGCATTAAATATAAATTTCAAAGATTCATTCCGTGGAATTCCTCAAGAAGCCAGCGAGTTACCAAACTGAAATGATGATAAAAATTATGGACCCCTTACACTCTCAAACTTGTGATGGAATACCGGTAACTGTGTCTCAACTTGCCTCCTCAACCGATGTCTCAGCGTTAGTAAAATGTCACGTAAACATCGTCAGATGGTGGATAATACATCGTGTTATAAGCAGAAAGGACTATGATAATAACATGAAACTTCTGTACATTTATTAGATACTAGCAGTTACCCGCGGCTTCGTTCGCGTTGATTTCGTAATTTGTTAAATGTAATCGTACCTCGGTACTGTACTAAGACAGTATCTGAAAATCCGTAAAGTATAAAAACTCACCGAAAAATTGAGTTTCATTTACCCAAGAAAATCTTTGTAAACCACATTTTGCATTTTGGGGCTAAGATGACCATGCGACATAGAACTGTACATGTGAGGAGCAGTCTTCTCTCAAGTCGAAAAAGAACAACATGTTTCCTTATTTTTAACATCTTCAGTTCTTGAGATATAGGTATCTCTATAAAAAGAATTCAACCCTTTTATCAGCCATTCCCCCACACCCACACCCACCTAACTGGATTTTCCGAAAACAAAAAGTACATGTTTCTTTATTTTTAAAGGAAGTTCCAAACACCAATTTCCACGTCTATAACATTTTCAGTTAATGAGAGATATAAGTATCCTCATTAAAAAATTCTCCCTTAACTTATTTTCACCGCCGTTAAGTGCCTTTTCCGAAAACAAAAAAATATGTTCGTGTATTTTTAAAAGACTTTCCAAATACCAAGTTTCACGTCTGTAACTTTTTAAGTTTTTGACATATACTGTAGATATACCTGCACTCATTTTAAAAATTTGTCCACTTTTTCAATACTTTACACGCCATTAAGTAGATTTTTCGAAAACAAAAAGGTACATGGTTCTTTACTTTTAAAGGAGATCCCAAAAACCAGTTTTCACATCCGTAACATCTTCAGTTTTTGATATATATAAGTATATATAAGTACCCTCATAGAAAGAATTCATCTTGTTATTCATTTCTTTCCACCCCTCTCCCCATTACTTGGACATTTATTTATTTTTAAAGGAGATTCATAATACCAAATTTCAGGTCTGGAACGTCCTCAGTTTCTGAGATATAAGTATCCTCATAAGCAGAATTCTACTCCTTTACTTATTTTCACCCTCCCCCCGGTAAGTCGATTTTCCGAAAAAAATACGTGTTAATTTTAAATAAGATTACAAATACCAATTTTCACGTCTATAACATATTTAGTTTTTCAGATATAAGTACCCACATACAAAGAATTCAACTAATTTTTCAATTCATTCACTTCCCCCACCCCCCGTATGTCGATTTTACGAAGAAATAATAATGGTTTCTTTTCTTTGGAAAAATATTCCAAACACAAAGTTTCATGTCTGTTACATCTTCAGTTCTTGAGATATAAGCATCCTCATAAAAAGAATTAAACTACCTTTGTATCCCTCACTCCCACTTAATTTCCCCAACCCCCCAAAAAGTGTGTTTCTTTATTTTTATAGTAGATTCTAAATACCAATTTTCACGTCTGTAAATTTCAGTTTTTGAGATAAAAGAATACGTACAAAATAATTCAATTACTTTCACTTATTTTTACCCTCCCCCTTGAGTAAATTTTCAGAAAACAAAAAAATACCCATTTCTTCCTTTATAAAGGAGCTTCCAAATATCAGTTATCACGACTGTAACATCTTCAGTTTTTGAGATATATGTATCCTCATAAAAAGAATTCAGCTACTCCTTCACCACCACCCCCCTCCCTCAAGTTGATATTCCCCCCAAAATGCGTGTTTCTTTATTTTTAAAGGAGATTCCAAATACCAATTTTCACATCTGTAACATCTTTAGTTTATTTTTGATAAAGTATTCTCATATAAATAATTCAACTAATTTTTCAATTCTTTCTCTCCCCCTTAGGAAGATTTCCGAAAACAAAGGGGTAAATGTTTCTTTGTTTTCAGAGGAGATTGCAAATACCAATTTTCACGTCTGCAACATCATTAGTTTTTGAGATATAACTATCCTCGTACAAAGAATTCAACTAATTTTTCAATTCTTTCATCGGCCCATAAGTGGATTTTCCGAAAACAAATACGTTTTGCTTTATTTTTAAAGGAGTCTATAAATACCAATACCAATCGCCCCATAAGTGGATTTTCCGAAAGCAAATAAATACGTTTTGCTTTATTTTTAAAGGAGAGACTAAACACCAATTTTAACTTCTGTATCATCTTCGGTTTTTGAGATATCACTATTCTAATAAATCAAAAACATCCATGTTTCCTTATTTTAAAAGTGATTAAAAAGATCAATTTTCACATCTGTAACATGTTCTGTTTATGAGATGATCTCAATTTAAAAATTTCCCCCCCCCCCTTTTTCAGTTCCTCTTGAGTGGATTTTCCAAAAATAATTATCTTTCTTTACTTTTACAGGAGATTCCAAATACCATTTTTCATATCTTTAAAAACGTTTCTGAGGTATACTGTAGATATTGTCTTTTTTTAAATTCACTCCTTTTTACCTCTGATTAATTGGATTTTCCAAAAACAAAAAATACGTGTTTCTTTATTTTGAAAGGAGATTCCAAGTACCAGTTCTCATGTCTGCAACATGTTCAGTTTTTGAGATATAAGTACCCTAATAAAATGTATTGAACCTCTTTTTCACCTTTCTTCACCCACTTAAGTACATCATCCGAAAACAAAAACTTGTTTCTTCATTTTTAACGGAGAAGATAAATGCCATCTTTTACGTCTGTAAACGTTTAAGTTTTTTGAGATAGAGATATTCTCATTAAAAAAATTCAGCCCCCTTTTCACCTTCTTAGCGATGGAATATCCAAAAATCCTCATTTAGTAAGTACCTACACTCTAATTTAAATGTATCCTCGACATTTCATTCCTTTATGTCCAGTAGTTTTGGCTCGGTGATGATGATTCAGTCAGTCAGTCAGTCAGTCAGTCAGTCAGTCAGTCAGTCAGTCAGTCAGTCAGTCAGTCAGTCAGTCAGTCAGTCAGTCAGTCAGTCAGTCAGTCAGGACATGTTTAAAAAAATGTATATAGATGGTTCAAGTAATCCCAATCGATGCGTTACATAATGATGGATCATGAGACGACTCGAGATAGGTCAAGTTCAGGTCATGGTGTTCTCCAGCAGTGAACACTGTGGACTGACTACCCCGTCTTTTGTTTCTTAAATCACCAATCATCATCGTCGTTGTCGATGTCGTTGTCGTCGTCATGATACGTGGACATGCAAGGAATGTACTGTCATGCGGAAACCGTTATTTGGCCTAACTATCGGACGACATCCAGTAGTCGAAATACAGCAGATGATCTTGATCATCAGAGTAGCCACAGGAACAAACATTTTCAGGTTTTCTTCATAATACTCTTGCCCACCTCTGTGGTTTAGTGGTTAGCGTGATTAGCTGCCACTCCCGGAGGCACTGGTTCGATTCCCTGATCTGCCACGAAATTTGAAAAGTGGTACGAGGGCAGGAGCGTGGTCCACTCAGCCTCGGAAAGTCAATTTAGCCACCCCCAAATTGGTTTTCCGTGGTTTCCCACTTCTCCTCCAGGCAAATGCCTGGATGGTTCCTAACTTAAGGCGTTCCAATCTTCCCTGGGCGAGGTACTGGTACTCCTTCCCAGTTGTATCCCCTGTCCGAAAGTCTCCCGCTCCAGGACACTGCCCTTGACGCGGTAGAGGTGGGAACACTAGCCGAGTCCGAAGGAAAAGCTAACCCTGGAGTGTAAACAGATAAAGAAAGAGGAAAGAAAGAAAGACATCTCAATACTCAAGCGAAGACACAATGCTGACGGTCACACATCCTGAAGTGGAACTTAAACTTACCGTATATAGCCTACATATTACGTACCATGGTATAAATTGGGGGCGTGGTAGGCGATTTTCATTTTGAACTGTTCAAATCCCGGTCATTGCATATGATGGATCATGAGACGACTCGACATTGTGATTGAGATTCCACGTAAAATTTTAGGTTCAGATTTATGATAACGACCCCAACAGTCACATAAGACTACAATCTTACTTTGTTTAGGAGGCAAATATTATTTACATAAATTTTCATTTAATACCCCACAGGATTAACGTTCCTCCTCACGAAATTATCCACAACTGATTAATTTATGATAGGTTATCACAGCCCAGTGAAATAGTTACTAGTTTCTCACTAGGATAATTGTCTGCCTCCGTAGCGTAACGAGGATAAAATCATGAGTACCTGGTTCTTTAAGAACATTAAACTGTCAGCCTACGTCCTATGATATAAGCTCAAAAGATTAACAGATGTGTTAAAATACGTATTTGCTTCCTTGCACATATACATTGATTTATGGATGCTGACGTTTGGGTGAATTAACTTCTAAATCTAATGAATTACTTCAACAGGGGATGGATAAATTGTAGTGAGTTACAACGTTCCTATAAATAAGCAAAATGTGGCATTTGTGGGAGAACTACTCTGAATTAATTGCTGAGAATTGTTTCAGTCGTGATTACTCTTAACAAATTTCGACTTCAGAGCAGAGCAAAAACCAAAGTCATCTCCGTACAAGCCATGAAGGCCCTTGCAGGGGTGGAAGTTAAAGGCTTCCACTATCCGTAACCTCGGCACTTGATGGCGAAGAGTGGTTAGCTCTACGCCCGGCCGCCTTTGCCCCCAGAAATTAAATGGTACTCATTTTTGTGTAGGCTGAATGAAACCGAGGACCATGTGCACCTCTGAAAATTGAAATTTTGTTCCTTAAATTTTATGACTTCTTGACAGGGATTCGGACCCACGTCCTTCCGGGCGAACCGTGCTTGCCTTTACCGCGTCGGCAGGCAGCCCCTTCGACTTCATTGGTTTACAGTAAACATCTATACACATAGATTCATTTGCTTGTTCATCTTGTACTCCCGAGTAATCTACCCCTCTTTGAGGTCGGGAAACCATAAAGTTGCTAACTTTATTAACACATTAGAACTCAGAATTCATTGTTTATAATTTCAAACAAGCTTCCTCGTATGGCTAATTAACTTACATGTCTTATTTCCTTTAATTCCAGGTGGAACATAGGGCCTCGACGAAATTTCTCCGGCTAATTCTATCTGCCGTCAATTCTTTCACATCCCTTGATGTCTTGTTAACTCCAGCAATCTCCCTGTCTATGGCTTCCAGGTAATCCTCCGTCTACCTTGCCTGCGACTACCTTGTATATTCCAGCTCAATGCCTGCTCTGTGGTACTTTCTTGTTGTATGGCTAATTAGTGCATCACTTATGTACGAAGAGGAGTAGCACAGAAATGTACTGATGTGGAAAGATGATGAAAGTTGATGGCAGCGTCGTTGACGACAACATGGTAGGAGATAACAGCAATAATTCTATGGCTTTACACTAACTTTAAATCATAATGTAAACTTTCTACAACACATTTCTGTGTGATATTAAAATAGAAATTAAGATTTAACAGCGATACTTACGTTTTATTATACAGCATATACAGTATGTAGACACTCTCAGAATCAAACTTCGAATATCACATCTGTACTACAGAACAATTAATTTTAGACTGAATGATAGAGACTGAGATGACGGGGAGGTGTATTTGGTACAGATGTTAGCAGAAACAGAAGTACCAACTTAATGCTTTTATTTATTACATTTAATTATATATTTGGCAAATATTGTAGCGATTGAGAATTATCGCCACACAACGTGTAGTTTACATGCAAAATGTCAGCTGCTAAAGGAAAAATCTTGTTCGCAGCAGAACGATGGAAAATTTACCTTGAAGTGGAGTCAAAATTATTCGCTTCATAATACGATAGTCTGTAGGATATATGATCTACTATTGATAAAGTCACAAAGTAATCAGGGCAGAGATATAACTTTTACCTTTGAGCAGCGAATGAAGGATGAGTCATAGTACTGATCGCACGAGTTCATTCTATCCGAATCAAAAGCGAACCCCTTCGATGAGTAAACCTTTCAATACTATCGTATTTATATAACGTGGCGGTTCAGTATGCGTTCTTAAAGAGTGCATACACATCTTTATCGGTTTACCACGTGAAGGAGTTTGCTTTGATTTAGATGTACTGACATTATGTGATCAGTGCCATGACTTCTCCATTCGCTCCTCACGGTAAAAGTTAATACTCTGCTTTGACCATTTTTGAACCGTGACGATGTCAACACGTAGAAATTGGATTGATATTCCGCATAGATCACCAATATAAGCATGCAACTACAATAAGTGGTGAAATACACATTTAAGTATGCACATATTTTCATGCTATTAAATACTTGTATAAAAAGCAAACATAAAATTCCTTTATTAGACTCACGCGATTCACCCACACTAGAACATTAAATCATTATCATGAGTAAATAACTGAACGAAAAACAAAAAACACACTATTTACAGCTGCGGCTGTTCCACTAGTCCAAATGATTCGTGCATAATTTGTGAGACGTATCAACCTATCAGCGTTCACTGTTAAAACAATATGCACACGTCTCCTTGAGAAGACACAGTGTGTTAGTAATAATAATTTCGTGCGGCTATTTCTAGCTGGGTGCAGCCCTTGTAGGGCAGACCCTCCGATGAAGGTGGGTGGCATCTGCCATGTGTAGGTATCTGGGTGTTATTGTGGTGGAGGATAGCGTTATGTATGGTATGTGAGTTGCAGGTATGTTGGGTACAGCACAAACACCCAGCCACTGAGCCATTGGAATTAAGCAATGAAGGTTAAAATCCCCGACTCGGCCGGGAATCGAACCTGGGGCCCTCTGGACAAATCCAAATCCAAACCAAAACCAAACCCCATGGCACCACAGCCCTTGAAGGACCTTGGCCTTCCAAGCGAACGCTGCTCAGCCCGAAGGCCTGCAGATTACGAGGTGTCGTGTGGTCAGCACGACAAATCCTCTTGGCCGTTATTCTTGGCTTTCTATACCGGGGCCGCTATCTCACCGTGAGGTAGCTCCTCAATTCTAATCACGTAGGCTGAGTGGACCTCGAGCCAGCCCGCATTTCCAGGTAAAAGTCCCTGACCTGGCGAGGAATCGAACCCGGTGCTTCCGGGTAAGAGGCAGGCAAGCTACCCCTACACCACGGGGCCGGCGTTCCATACAAATCCGAGGTCTAGTAATGATATGTAACTCCTGTCCCCTGCAGGTCATCTTACGATTCAGAGGCATGCATTCTTCGCATGATTCCAAGGTAAACGTTTCGTCCTCATCTTGTGGACAAAGTTTTCCATTAGCAGTTGATACCGTGAATGTGAATTAGGTGTTACGTGGCGTTATCTTTCATTGATATCCGTAACACTTCATTTCCTGGCCTTGATGGTTCCTCGCCTGTGGTAATTTTCCCTGTGATGACTCTACTGTCGGGTTCATTTCTGCTCTTCAACTGTGTGAAAAATTGTTCCACGACTTTACTCTTCTTTAATGAATGAGGTGAAGAGATTACTTGGCAGGTCTCCAATATAATTACTAATTACCATATTCATTACCTCTGAAGGAAGCAATATGATGACTGCTTCGTTACAAAGTTTGCGAGAACAAAAGAGCAGTCATTTAATGAAGTTACACCGCAAGCTGATCAGCTTTGCACAGCGTTCCTTGAAGAATTTTCACTATGGGATTATTATCTATTATCGTACTAGGTCTCAGTGTAATTGTAGGTGACCCCCCACCCCAGTTTCAATCTTATTAGTAATATTAAGCTGAAAAAAGGGAAAATTATATTTCATCAATCTCCGAGTCTGATGGTCTGTGAGCGGATCCCGGATCTCTCCTGCCTGATGAATTATGTTCCTCTTCTCAGGGTTTTAGCAAAGTAGATTATATGTTGAACCGGAAGTGAAGTATCTGACAAGGAGAGTTTGTGACCGGGTGACTTGGCCGTGCAGTTAGGGGCGCGTGGCTGTAAGCTTGTATCCGGGAAATAGTGGTTTCGAACCGCACTGTCGGCAGGCCTCAAAATGGTTTTCCGTGTTTTCCCGTTTTCATACCAGACAAATGCTGGGACTGTACCTTAATTAAGGCCATGGCCGCTTCCTTCCTGTTCCAAGTCCTTTCCTGTCTCATCATCACCATAATACCTATCTGTGTCGGTGCGACGTAAAGCAAATATTAAAAAAAAAACTGAGAGCGTGTAGTGTGATGAACTTAAATTTTGTCTAGTTTTAGCGAGGTTAATTGACCTGTGTAAGAAAATCAGTACCTAATTGGATTTCAATTTTCGATATTTTAACGTCTGAATTTTCAAACTCCATTTTCCTTTATTTACAAGTTGCTTTACGTCGCACCGACACAGATAGGTCTTATGGCGACGATGGGGCAGGTGCACCACGGTGCTTTAATTCGTACACCATCAGATAAGACATCCAGCACAAGGTTGAATATGTATGGACTCAGTGAGGACCCCTGATGCTACCCAACTCCAACTCGTATCCATCAGTCAACCCTACACTGCTTCTTACTCTCGTTCTAGCTCCCTCGTACGTATCCTGAATAATTCTCACAAATGTTTCCGGTACTGCCCTGTTCCTCAAACATCTCCAGACTTCCTGACGTAGGACTCTATCATAGGCCTTCTCTAGGTCTATAAGGACTATGTGTAACCTGTTATTTTTCTCCCTGTGTCTCTCTACGGTTTGCCGGAGCGCAAAAATTGCATCAGTGGTACTTCTCCCAGGCATGAAACAAAACTGTTCATCCCCGATGGCTGTTTCTTCTCGAAGCCTTTCCTCAACAATCTTCTCCCAGATTTTCATCGTATGGGACATTGGTTTTATGCCCCTATAGTTAGAACAGTCCTGGACGTCTCCCTTCTCTTTGTCAATAGGCACTATTTTTGTCTGCCTCCATTCCATGGGCATTTTCTCTTCCTCATAAATCTGCTGCATTAGATCCCAGAGCATATCCATTCCTTTCTTTCCAAGGCACTTCCAGACTTCCACTGGAATTTCATCAGGACCTGTTGCTTTTCCATTTTTATTTTCCTAGGAGCAATCATCACCCCTTCTATAGTAATTTCAGTTTTTAAACACTGATTGGGGACACCATCATCAAAAAGCTGTCTTTGCTTTTCCTTATTAAGCAGGTGGTTGAAATACTCTTCCCATCTTTTTTTAATCTGGTTGTCATCTTCATCTTTTTCGATTCTTCAGTTTTCATCTGCTGATGTGCGTGAAATCTTTCGATGCCTTGCCTTCTCTATCCTGAAAAGCTTCTTTACTCCTTTGGTAAAGACATCATCCCATGCGGTTAACCTTGGCTTCCCTACAGCTCGTTTAACGGCTTTATTTGCCTGTCTGTAAAGTTCTGTGTCATCATCAGACCCAGATCAATCACAGATCTTCATGGCCTTGATTGCTTCCTCTACTTCATTATTCCACTACCATGTTTCTTTGTCCCTAGGTGCAGCTTTTCCGGATGTTTTGCCTAGAACACCTTCTCCCGCTCGTTTGATTACTCTACATACATGACTGTAAAAATAGAACTCCTTAATTCATGTTAATATATATCTAGTAATGTCAAACTGTAGAACGTATTTATATATCAATGTACATGACAAACAATAAAGGAAGGAAAAAAGAAAAAAGTTGTAAATGGTACTGAAATACAATAAAGTTACAAACCCCTTAGCTAAGAAGCCGAGCCCCCTCTCACCTCCTCCTTCTTTACTTCCTCTACCCACTACTTCCTCCATCAGATCTCCCCAACCCGCTCGTACTGTTGACCAGAGAGAGGGCTTAAACATCTAGGTGGCCCGCCCCACACCTCCAGGGTGGGAAATGGAAACCTTTGTCAGTGAGGCGAGAAGGCTCGGTTGATGCAGAGTGGGTCTCGGCCGTAAAGTGGCCACGGATTGTCTGCGGTCCAACAGCTCTGCACTCCGACCGGCCAAACGAGCAGAGAAGGGATGGTCACAGTTCTACCGTGGCTCTACGCCTCTGCTTTCGAGAGACGAGACAGGGCTAGACCTCATGGCTGGCCCCAACTGTCGGCTGTCCTGAGAATGGTTATCCGTGGTTTTCCATTCTCCTGCACTAAGGCGAATGCCGGGGCAGTTCCTAGCATAGGCCAAGGCCACCAAACTCTCGCCTTCTCCGCGAGTCTCCTTCACCGTAACAAATATCCAGGCCTGAAAGACGGCCTTACCGTCTAAGAGGCCCGCTTCGCCCTTCAAGGGAGGAATGAAAGCATTTTAGTAGTAGTAGAGGCGAAATGCGCCAGATGCAGAAAGTTTCTGGAACTAAGTCCCTACAAATAATAAAATGTCTTTGCTCACAAAGTGTCTCCAAATAAAAAGTTTGGGTGCAGGATAATAATAATAATAATAATAATAATAATAATAATAATGAAGTAGGACATAGAAAATACGCAGAAGTGAAAGAAAGAATAAAAGGAAGAAAGGAAAACAGAAAAATACGAAGTTTCGATGGCGACTCGAGCTCGTACACACTACATTACAGAACCAGCACCTTCGACATTCTGCTACGGGAACGCTACTCTAAGAGCTGGATTATGTAGCGGCTTATAACTGGTGTTCGAAAATTTACACGTTAGAAATCTCGAAACTTGAGACCCATTTAAGATAATTTCCAATTATGTACTGATTTTCTTACCCACGTCTCTCTCGCGAAAGCTAGACAAAATGCATGTTCATCACAATACAGACTCTCCATTTTTAATTACTTTTTAACAGTTTGCTTTACGCCGCACCGATGCAGATAGGTCTTATGACGACAATGGGACATGAAAGGCAGGGAAGCAAGCAGACATGGCCTTAATTAATGTAGAGCCCCAGCATTTTCCTGTTATGAGAATGGGAAACCACGGAAAACCAATTTCAGGTCTGCCGACAGTGGGTTTCGAACCCACTATCTCCCGGATGCATGCTCACGCTAAACTATAGTTTTCCATGGTTTTCCGTTCTCCCTGCAAGCAAATGCCTCATTCGTGCCTTAATTAAGGCCGCTGCCACTACTTTTTCAGTCCTAGTCCTTTTGCATTCCACCTTCGCAGTGAAACCTGTATTCGTTAGCTCGACGTTAAATCACTAGCAAGGGAAAGCCACTCTAGGACGCTGAGGCTGCAGAACAATTCACAATGTCATAACTAATCTAACACACCTAACACACAGTATATAATTACACAGGACAGCTGACCAAGCTAATCCAGTCTTCTGCACCACAAGCAGCAGTAGTTTGATTATTTGAATCGGTAAGCAAAGCAAAGCAAAGTCATCTCCGTACAGGCCATGAAAGCCCTTGGAGGGGTGGAAGGTAAAGGCTTCCACTGTCCGTAACCTCGGCACATGATGGGGTACAGTGGTTAGTTCTACGCTCGGCCGCCTTTGCCCCCAGGAATTAACCTGGTACTCATTTTTTGTGTAGGCTGAGTGAACCTCAGGCCCATGTGCATCTCCGGAAGTGGAAATCTCGTTTCTTAAATTTTACGACTTCCTGCCGAGGATTCGAATCCACGTCCTTCCGGGTGAACCGAGCACGCCTTTACCGCCTCGGCCAGGCTGCCCCTAATTGAATCGGTGGAAGTTAGAAATCAGTTGTAACAAATTAAAAAAAATATTAAAATATGTCTTGAAGAAAATTAAATACACGTTCTTAAACGGTAAAGAAAATAGTTTTAATTTCTTATTTAAAATACTGAACCCGGAATGGTTACATGTATGAGTCCACCCCAATGTTTCCCAGACGCCTGTGTGCCGTCTCCACGGTATGTTCTTTGGACCACATGGTGATACTCGGAAGTGGTACATCGTTCCACCCGACGTCTTTGGACAACATGGAGGGAATAAAACGGACGCTGAGAAGAACTTTGTTCTCTTTTCACTATGGAACATCGTCTGCACAACACGAATAATCTGTACATTGTCAGTTTTCACTACGTAACGCCGTCTTTACAACAGTGAAGTATTTGTGCATTATCAATCATTCGAAGTCTCGAGAAAGTTACATTACGGAACATCGTCTTTACAACACGAAAGGCCTGTACGTTGGTAGTTGTTCGATACCTCCAGAAGGTTGCCGTAATGACGTTAGATAAATTTAAACATGTGTTCGCGAACTTTAATTTGTTCGAGATTGTAGTTTATGCCACGTCGAATTGGGCATTTGGGTTTTGAACACTTACCGACACTAATGCGAGCATGCAAATACTCAGTAGTGTATAAATATGTTGAAGCATTTGTTAAATGGATAAACTGGGTTGTGGTTGTGAAGTATGACAGTAGAAGTTCACTCACATTCGGATAGGACATCTTGGAACATAAATGCGAGTTACTTTGGAATGCACTGCCAAATGCAGAGAAGTAACACAAAAATTAGTTTATGTATTAAGTGATTTTGTTAATAATACAATATTCTTGTGTTTTACGAACTATGACATGTGTGCGTTAATCCTTGACATTTTTTGGTCAATTTTCATTTCCTTTTATGTGCATTCAGTGTAGAAAGGGTGACGTGCACGTCAGTCACTGACACATCATCGAGTTACGTTTTCTTTTATGTGGTTCATCATGTTGAATTTGAGTGTGTTTAAACATGAATAGTTATAATGCAAAGTGGAAAGCCGATATACGTAATTATTTCAACGAAGAGGTTACCTTGTGTTGAAGTACAAAGTTATAATCACCTTATGTTTTTTTTTTAATTTTAAAAAATGCTTTTTGTTCCGGGCGTCGACCTATAGAGATATTTTGCCCCTACTCGCACCATATGATATGAACCTGCGAATATTCGGGAGATAGTAGGTTCGAACCCCACTGTCGGCAGCCCTGAAAATGGTTTTTCCGTGGTTTCCCACTTTCACACCAGGCAAATGCTGGGGATGTACCTTAATTAAGGCTACGGGCGCTTCCTTTCCACTCCTAGCCCTTTCCCGTGCCATCGTCGCCATAAGACCTATCTGAGTCAGTGCGACGTAAAGCAACGAGCAAAAAAAAAAAGAACCTGCGTATAATTGCAATTGCGGATGTGTATAGTGTTGAATGTGATGAAAGGAACGTGAAGGACGACACAACTAAGCAGTCCCCAGGCCAGGGATATTAAACATTGACAATAAAAACTCCTGACCCGGCCGTGTGACACGCGGACGCGTTGCCCCCTACACCGCGGGGCCAGACATCACCTTATGTTGCTCATGGTGTTAGATATCGAACAAGTTCGAGGTGATCGCTTCGCAAATGTGAAATGCAATTCTTTAAGTTCATTTCACCGTAGCACGTGTTTATCAGGGATAACGCAAGATTTCACAACGACGTCCACATCTATCTTCACCTGGATTCGACATGTATAGGAGTTCGATGACGAACAACCAGCCAGCAACTCTTTTCAATCCCAATATGGAATATTAAATCACGGAGGGGAGCTGAAGAGTAACACATGTCGTAAAGGACTTCCAAGAGGCACAACAAAGAGGTGCGAATCTTGGAGACGGCCATGATCACATGGTGGGGGCAGAAGATCAAATTTGAGTTTGTTTTATCCTACTTATTGTTTTTCCTGAAGAGAAATCATATCGTATTAAATTGCCACAAATTCCAGCATAATATTTGATTACATGACGACATGGATTATTTCTTTTGAATGATAATTTTGGAGTTAAATGAAGATGATGATCTAACTTACATTTTTCGAGTTCTATTGTGAGTGTGAAATTTTGATTCAGAATAAATTTGGTGTATGGAAAGTTCTCAATGGGTGTACTTTGGTGACAGTATATGTAAATTAACGTAAGCTTATTTTGGACTGGTCAATTAACATATTAATATATTTATGAATTACACGGAAGAGTGTGATATCAGTAATTTGAGCATAGGCTATCTGACCTGTTTTCATAAGATGCCTATGAAGTAATAAAATATATGGTTTAAAGGTATCTGAATCAGACAATAAAGGACATTCAAGTGACTGTGAGTGTTAATACATTGAAAAAAATAATAATTGAAATATAATAAAAGAGTAAGTGAAGCCACAAATGAATGTAAAAATTATGCTCTGCTATACATTTGAAAGGTTATGGCAAGGTAAATCATTAATCAATAACGTTTATGCCATAGCACAGATATCTGTTATGTGTGGTAAAACGCTGGATTTGTAATGCAATGTTATTTTTTCAACATTTTTCTCTTTCATAATATATTTATATTCTTGGATGTTCTTTTTTCTTTTTCATTTAAACTATAACCTGCTCTTTGCGTATCTAGCCATCCAATGCATTCAGTGTTCCATATTGATCCGTATCCAGCCGAGATTCCATGCTCACCTATATTCCTAATTCCTTTCAGGGCACAATACATACATTTTCAAGACATTTAACACATTTTCATTTCCATGATGTACGAGTGGCATGCTTGTTTCTTACTAGGAGGCCCCGGGTTCGATTCCAGTGGATGAAGGGACTTTAATTCTGAATGTAGGGGTAGAGCGTGGTGGTTCCCTCAGACTCGTAAGGAGTTGCATGAAGCGGGAGGCAGCGAGCCCTGTCGAGAAAGCCAAACAATACGACTGACGATGGCATCACGCTGACCGCGTGGAACTCCAGTACCTGGAGGCATCCGGATGGTCAGCAGTCATCTTGACAGGCTGTTGTGCTATGGTTAGTTTTAAAATGTTGTTTATTAACAAACTATTTACCGTGTGTCTCCTCGGTCTACGAACAGACATAAAACCATCATCAGCCAAAGGATATAAAGGTAAATCACAAAATTCTGTATGACGATCAATAAACTGTAATATTCTCCTTCATTATCCCTTCTTAAGCGTTTAGTGTGTTCTCGTAAAACTGCTGCGCATTGTATGAAATAAACTTAACGCTGTTCCTAAAGTACTGTGACGTTTGCTATATTCAACGTATATGCATTTTCACAAGTTACTCTAATATTTAAATTTGATGTGGTAACTTACACTGCCATCAGTCAAATGTGTTCCCGTCCATTACTTACAGAACAGCCAGTAACAAAGTTAACAGACTAATAAAAGTGCCGGGAGAGAACATAAAAGTAAAATAAAATTACGAACATTGAAAGAAAGGAATGTAATCGAGATAGAGAAAAATAGAGAAGTGAGCAGGGAGTGAAAATGAAAAATGAAATGTCGTATGGCTTTTAGTGCCGGGATATCCCAGGACGGGTTCGGCTCGCCAGGTGCAGGTCTTTTCCTATTTGAATCCCGTAGGTGACCTGCGCTTTATGATGATGATGATGATGAAATGATGATGAAGACAACACATACACCCAGCCCCCGTGCCGTAGGAATTAACCAATTAAGGTTAAAATCCCCGACCCGGCCGGGAATCGAATCAGGGACCCTCTGAACCGAAGCCCAGTACGCTGACCGTTCAGCCAACGAGTCGGACAAGCAGGGAGTGAAGATATACGTCAGACAAGAAGCTAAAATTGAGACATCAATTTCGTCTCGCAATGTTGCTATTATTATTAATAAATACATCGAAATTGGGAAATATCTCAGTGGCAATGGTCACTTAAATATTGTGATAATAAAGTTAAGTTAGAACATAATTACCCAGCAACAACAAAACATTACTACAAGACTACAACAAGCAATTCCATGAAAAGAAAATATGACAGGAAATGGTACTAGTTTATCATTCTGAACCCAGCATTATTATATACAAATTCACGCACAACTTAAGTATTTCCAGTGCTTAACACTACAGCTATAGGTTACTAGCTTAACTTTACAAGTGATAATAAAGTAAAATTAAAACATTATTACCCAACAACAACAACAACATCTACAACAACAAGAGTGCAACAAGCAGTACAATAGAAAGAAAGTATTACAAGAAATACTACTAGTTTAACATTCCAAATCCAGCTTCATTATATACAAATTCACACACAACTTAAGTATTTCCAGTGCTTAACACTACGGCTTACAATACTATAGGTTGAGCCTATTAATAGCTTAACAGTACAAGTGAAAATAAAGTTAAAATATAATTACCCACCACCACCAACAACAACAACAACAACTAAAACAAGAGTACAAAAAAATCCATGTAAAGAAAATACTACTAGTTCAGCATTCTAGGTCCAGCATCATACTATGACTTGCGGTAGATTAAGGGTCCAATTACAATTTTCTTCGCATTGTAAACACAGCACATTCACATACAAATTCACACACACGTTAAATAATTCAAATGCCTTAATACTACAATTTACAGTGTGTTGAGCGTTGCATTAAAACATGACACCATCACATAGAAATTTACACATAATTTACAGAATGCTGGTGTCTATTCTTGAAGCATCACACATTTTTGGGAAAAGCCTCTAAGACAGCTGTAAGCAATGCATTCTAATAATCAATTTCCCCATTTTTTACGATCTACCTTTAACTGTATGCTGATGTTCTGTCCTACTTACGTAACAGGGCTTATCTAGTCGACTGCTCGACTCTCCCCTAGCTGGCTTATTCATGTACGCATTATACATGGCACAACACCGTGTTCGTTTCCTTCTAGTTTCCAGTGTCTCCCACACAAGCTTTTCTGTCATACTTGTGACACTAATTCTAGGACTGAAATCGTTAAACACGAATCAAACAACGTATGATGAGACATCTGATGACAACCAAGAGTATCATTTCATGAAGAAAGCAACAGTCATCTGATTTCCAATCTTTCGGCACTGATAGGACAGTTTAGTCGTAGTCAGTCGAGGCTTCTTCTGATGATGGGGAGCTTGCTTCTTGGTTGATGATGATGATGCTTGTTGTTTAGAGGCGCCTAAGATCTAAAGTCATCCACCCATGATGGGGAGCAAGGTCTTCGGAAAACCTAATGATTTCCCACAGTTTGCCTCTTTCATGCGATGGAAACCATGTTTAAGAATCAGGCATTAGGTAGAATCGTTGTGCCATGGCACAACCAAGGAAGAAAACAGAAAGAAAGAGAAAATTTTAAGAGATTGTTTCAGTATGTCTATTCTCGTTTCTTCATTTGAAGGGGTGCGCTGACATGCGCGGACTCGGGGAGTAAATTTCCGAAGTTTTGAGCCAACTCAGATTGACACTGTATCCGTTCTTACATTGCTGTACATAAAACTACGGTGTTCATTTTTACACGATTCTAATACTCGAGACAGAATGTTCTGACTCAGTAGTCTACATTTCAACCGCTAGAGCACAGTAATGCACAGAAGAGAACGGCAGGGGCAGAAGCTAATGACATCTATGCATTACATAAACATGAATTCCCGCAACTATTTTTAATGCAATTTTACTATTCTGCAAGAAATTAATGCAAATGAATTTGAATGCACGAAATGAAGGATAATTTCGAATATAGAAATACAAGGTTACTCTTATAAAGTAAATTACAATTGAATTTTGAATATATGTCATCATTTGTTAAACGTAGACCTATGGAATATATGAACATCTCTTCATTGCCCACCCTAGTTTCCACCATCGGCTTACGGGCAATGAAGACAGCAAAACACACTGAAACAAAACATAGCTTTAAGCAAACATTATCTAATCTATGTCTCTTAAAACTACTAACTACATACCCTAACTAATTTGGTGGCGTAGCCCAGGCGGATCCCCATACCATGGGCTGCGCCACCTTACCCTAAACTAACAAATTCTACAATATTTCTCTTAAAACTACTTAACTCTATAAAACAACTTATTCCATACTTAAACTAATTTGGTGGGGCTGCAGAGGCGGATAGCCGGACCATAAGCTGCACCACCCTTCACTAAAACTAAAACTTCTACTCCCTACAACTAACTATCAAAAGAAATAGAGACACCTGACTGATTGCGGTATCCCCTAGACCTATGGAGCATTATTTCAATCCATATTTTATTTCATGACAACTAATTACCCTGATTTAAAAGTGGTAGATATCTGACAAAATGTTTACTGTTTCTAGTGCAGATATTTCATGCTGATTTCAAATCTGGAAACCGTCTTTCTCTATCACGTCGGGTTTTGAAGAATTGACAAAGTTTCATTTTTCAAGGAACAGCGCTCCTTGACAATTATTTTCGAAGTTATTCGTTATTTTTCATACAAAGCCCAACATTTTCACTTGCTTCTTTTTTATTGTCAGTGACAGCGAACATTATGGCGTCAAGAGGATGCATAAATTCATCAAATCTGTTTTGCTACATGTGAGGCTGTGTGACAAAGAAATCCAATATGTACCATGTGGTGCATTTGCACTAATCTTAGCTAAAGCCATATTCATTATTACCCCATTTAGCAATCAGTGCTCTACTGAAACTTCTATCTGTGAGTTGTTTACCTTGATACAATGTTAAAAATACATGAATGGTTGATGTCGTATATCTCAATAACGGTGAGTGATAGAGACAAATGGTTTGCATATTGTGAATCAACATATTTCAGTTGTCTTTGAACGCGTGTTGGATACCAACGTATCAGCAGAAAGTCATGTTTGTTGAACAGTGTTATTGCTGTACTCTTGACAGTAATGAAGCTGTACGGCGATGTTCAATGCTCAAAGGGAGCAAAACGTAAGATGTTTTCAGTACCTCATGAATGCTTTCTTGTCAAATGTCAATCCTGTGCAAATTTGACAATTCCAGTGTGACAGAAATTTTGCCAGCAAGAAGGAACGACGAATGGATTTTCAACACCGTCCCTACGAATTCAGACGAAGGTTTCTTCCTAAGGTCTAGGAATTGGTACTCCCGGCTAGTTCAATGCTTTTAGTTTCAAACCTTAGTGACGACTTTAATTTTTGTTGACACTACCTTACAGTATACCTCAGTGCCCGCCACCCGTCATAAGGCAACGACAATAATCAAAGTAAATATAAACGGAATTATTGATGCCACCAGATATAACCCACTAGAAATAATATCTGCAGCACGTTTTATTTGTTGTGGTCTTGTTGTTAATTATCCACTCGTAAAATGCTGGATGGAGTGTTCCCCTTCATGTCAGGAGCACTTGACTCTCTAGAGAGTCATTGTGGTTTGAAGTAGAGGCTTCTGAGAACCACTTCTATAGTTCTAATTAACGGAAGTAACCGCCATATAATTGCTTCCACTACGAGACTGGCCTTTGGAACAGACTGCAATTATCACAGAAACACAACAAAAAGTAATGTTGAATACTTTCCAAGGTGAAACGGTGTTAAATAGTATGAAAATTACTGAGAGGGAGAACTCATTATGAAGGTTTTAACACAATGTCTGTAATTGTGGAAACGTGTTATATAATGCTATTAAGACTATTGTACATTTGAATGAGGATAATGTAGAAATGTTTCAGGTTATTAAGTGTTAACATTTCTAAATGATTCTAAATGAAATTCTCCCCACTTTCTGTTCACTTTGTCACACCTAATTCTCATGTTGGAAATAATTACCTTGCTTCAAGGTTTGCAGAATTGTGAGTGCAATCGAATCAATGGTGAAGGAGTTCGCGGGAAGAAATGAACTAAAAGACCGAATTATCATATTGTCCTATACTCGGATTAAAGTTGCTCGGAAGACTCAGGTACTTTATTCATAAACTTGCGATAGTATATGTATATAGTATAGCATATCTTCTGTTCGGCTCCATGGCTAAATAATTAGCGTGATGGCATTTGGTCCAGATGATCCCGAGTTCGTTTCCCGGCCGGGACGGGGATTTAAACCTTCATCGGTTAATTATAATGGCTCGGGGGCTGGGTGTTTGTGCTGTCTCCAACATCCCTGCAACTCACACACCACACATATAATTACCCCCACCACAATAACACGCAGTTACCTACACATGTTAGATGCCTCACACCCTCGTCGGAGGATCTGCCTTACGCGGGCTGCACTCGGCTAGAAATAGCCACACGAAATTATTCTTATTATTATTATTATTATTATTATTATTATTATTATTATTATTATTATTATTATTATTATTATTATTATTATTATTATTATTATTATTATTGTTTGACCGAGATGAAACTGTTGGTTTGTTCATGATCTAACTTTACCTCTGGTGGTCGCATATAACCACATAATAAAGTACACTTTCGGAAGAACACTTAAATGTTATTAAGAAAATACTCTTTGTAAAAAATAAAGCACACACACGTCACTGATTTATTCAGTTAGACGTTAACTAAAACACACCAGAACTGTAAGTACTGCTTGTACATATACAATTATACATTCACACATGAGGAACGCATTGACAATAAAAAACACTAGAAATATTCTTTACACTTGAAAATACGTAATTGTTATTGTGCCAATGGTTTGGATGCACCTAAAATGTTAGCACTGTTGTGCAATTACATTATTTCATGAGACTGTTGTCTCCACGTGTTACTCATGGCATGTCTGACGCGCTTTTTCTCGTCTCCCTAGCCAGTCATTTGTGCCAGAAAACAGTCCCGGAAGCGAAGTGCTGCCCTCTATACACAACTTCAACAAATATAAATTAAATACTACAATATTGTTAAATTAAAACGCAAATCAGTGATAAAATTACTTAAATATAATTGTTAATGCGATATGTGCAGTAACATACCGGTCCACTTAAAATGTGCTCACATTTTACCTTTACAAATTAAATGCAATAACAATGAAATTAAATACCCTGAAAATCAAGTAATGCATTGAGTTCTGTCTCAAAAAACTGTCAAGGCAAAGATAAATACATATGCACAAATGCACAAGAAAATATTGACGACGCACTACACTGAGGTCACTAGTCAATTGGGAGTGGGCATAATTTGCATACAGGTCTCCTATAAACTCCTGAGGCTGTACGGACATCAACGACTCTCTCCAACGCGTCCTTGCCTGGGAATGTTTGCTCAATAATGCCTAATCTCCAGTCCAATGGTGGAATGTTGTCATCCTTAATTAGGACAACAGTTCCTGTACATACACTGGACTGTGCTGGCCTCCATCTCATGCGTTGCTGCAAGCTGCCCAGATAGTCGGATGACCACCTGTTACAAAAATGTCCCTTCATCTTTTGAAGATGATTCCACCTGGAAAGTCTTGAAGTATTTGATAAGTTTAGGTCTTGTTCAGGTATGGCCATCATGGGTTCTCCTATAAGGAAATGTCCTGGTGAAAGATAGAAGGTGTCATTTGGGTCATCGTTCAGGAGAGTGATTGGACGTGAATTTAAAATGGATTCTATCTGACAGAGGAGAGTATTCATTTCTTCAAATGTCAAGTGATCATGCTCGGTAACTCTAGTGAGATGAAATTTCATACATTTCACCACAGCTTCCCAAAGATCTCCGAAATTTGGTGCTCGTGGAGGAATGAATTTCCAGGTAAATCCTTCTTGGATTTCAACATTATCAATCTGTCGTTGGTGTTTCTCTGATTGGAAAAATTCGTGAAGTTCTCGAAGTTGATTTCTGGCTCTGATGAACGATGAACCATTGTCACTGTGAAGTTGAAGTACCTTTCCCCTCCGGGCTATCATTCCCCTTGAGGCAGCAATGAAGGCTTCGGTGGTTAAATTGCTTACAAGTTCCAAATGAATGGCCTTGGTGGATAAGTAGACAAAAAGTGCAACGTACACATTTTACTCTCGTGTTACTAAGTGGAGAACCTTGTTTAATGAAGAAAGCTCCCGCAAAGTCTAGGAGAGGACGAATGGGCTTAACTCTTTCAGCAGGCAGCTGGCCCATCAATTGCGATGAGCTCTCGGCCTTGAACCTGTAATATGTCAAGCATTTGCGAATGACACCTTTGACAGTTGTCCTGGTGTGAGGAATCCAATACTTCATTCTAAGTGATGCAACTAGTAGCTGTGTGCTAGCATGTAGTAATCTTAAGTGTTCGTCACGAATAATTAATTTCGTGACATGGTGATGCGCTGGTAATATAAACTGATGTTTCTGGTCATATGCTGCGTCTGCATTACGTAATCACCCGCCCACTCTGAGACACTCGTCTTTATCAAGAAATGGAGCGAGAGATTTTAACTGACTTCTCTTGTCAACTTCCATTTTCAGTTGGAGATATTGAATTTCCTTCTGAAATTCCTGGTGTTAAATATATCGTACACAGCAAAGTAGTGCATTGTTGCATTCTTCCGTGCTTAGATTTCCTGTAATCTTCGCATGAGAGTGCTTTAGATTGTAGATGAATCTTTTACAGTACGCAAAGACACGTTTCATTCTTGATAACGAGGAAAATCTTGTAGTGGTGTCTTCATTATCGGAGCTGTTGATTGCCCATGTAGTGGGTTTGGCTTCAAGTGCTTCTGAGGTACATTCTGCAGTTCTGATTGGCCGTAATTATTCAGGCTGGCACAACCAGTAGGGTCCATGCCACCAGAGGTCATGTGATTTTAATGCTTGAGGCTCGCTTCCTCGTGACAATATATCAGCTGGATTCTGTTGTGTAGATACATAATGCCATGTGCAGTTTTCAGCAGTGTCCTGGATTTCAGAGACCCGGTTGGCGACGAATGTTTTTCACCTTGTCGACGGTAACGAAATCCATTGTAAGACAATTGTTGAGTCTGTCCACGCATGAATAGAACAAATATCCAGGTTGAGACTTGTGAACGTCCGCTTAAGTAATCTTGCTAAAAGGAGAGCACCGCACAATTCTAAGTGTGGAATTGACCATTTTTAAGTGGAGCGGCTCTTGCTTTTGAGCATATCAATTTGCATGAAATAAGCCCTTGTTCATCTGTTGTACGAATGTATACGCACGCCCCGTAAGCACGTTCAGAGGCGTCACAGAAACCATGCAATTCACAATTTACAACTTTAGTCTTACTTAAAATGTACCTGTCAATTTTATATCGTTAAGTTCTGTGTTCATGTGTTCATGTGTTAAGAAGCTGACACGGCAGGTCTTGGTCCCATTTTAATTGAAAAGTCCACAGTTGTTGCATAAAGACCTTGCATGAGAGAATAACTGGACCCAATAGGCCTAGAGGGTCAAAAATTGAAGCAATAGTTGAGAGTACACTAGTTATGTTCCCTGCCTACAGTTTCCGAGACGGGAAGTCATATTCACTCAAGACCGCTCGAGGAAACCAGATATCAATTTTAAACTGTAAATAGATAATTAATATTTTCGTGTCCCAGGACATTAGGAATGTGTTGTTCCGACCTTAAGACTGTAAATAGATGATTAATGTTATCATGTCCCAAGACACAAGGAAGGCTACCGCCTGCTAATGTGACTAATGTGTTTCTAAAAGTGTAAATAGTTACTTATTGCTATCATGTTCCCGAGGAAAGCTGCCGCCAACTTATGTATTTATCGCTTAAGGCAACAACTACTTCCTCTTATTGACTGTTTGTCCCTTATCTTATGTATGTCATGCTGAAGCCAGCGGCACTGTTGACCTAAACCAACATCCGCTCTAATGATATTTCTGTCATACTTGTTAATGATAAGTAAAAGTTATCTTAATATAAAAGCAAGCTCCACATATGTATCAGGGCTCACAACATTAGATTAAGTCTTAGTGTGTAGACCACCAGGTCATATTCGACTTGAAGAATAAAACATTGATAAAATATGTGACTTCTTACTCTGCCAGCAGTCAGTACTGCGAACCGACGGTCGAACTTGTGACCATTGTAGTAAATCCAAAAAACGACTACAAAAACTTAACTGGGGGCCCGCTCCGGGATAGGCAAGCCGTCTATCCTAGCCAGATCGACTACAGAGCAGATTGGAGGTGAGCGACAACTTCTACGAGAGGCTTTCGGCTTTGACCACACTAGTTGGACTTTGCTGCTGCCCGCCTGCCGATTCGCCAGCTGCCTATTCGTCAAAACTGCCGCAACTGACGACCAGAGGGGAAGCCGCCGACTATCCACTGCAGACCGAGGATGCTGAAATTGCTGTTCATCTTTTCAAGCCTGTAAGTGAATATCAACAAATTTTTTCAATGTGCTATTTCTAAATACGTGCTAACGGTAAAATAGCCGCCTTCACTTTAAGTGCCAACGGTAAACTGCCGCCTTCACATTTAGAAATATTATTCTGTGAGCCCAAGTTCAGAATAGCCTGGTTCATTTTTTTAGTTCAATTAGTTTAAGTAAAAAGAATAATATAATTATTCAAACCCTAAATAAGCATATTTTTCTTTCAATTAGATGGCGAATTAGTGGGATTGAATAAATGCGCTGCTTTTTCAATATCAAATTGAATTAAAACATTACGAACAATTAAATAAGCATATTTTCCTTTCAATTAGATGGCGAATTAGTGGGATTGAATAAATGCGCTGCTTTTTCAATATCAAATTGAATTAAAACATTACTAACAACTAAATAAGCATATTTCCCTTCAATTAGATGGAGAATTAGTGGGATCGAATAGATGCGCTGCTTTTTCAACATCAAATTGAATTAAACTTTACAAAAATATAAATAAGCATATTTCCTTTCAATTGAAATGAGAATTAGTGAGATCGAATAGATGCGTTGCTTTTTCAAAAGTCAATTGAATTAAACCAATGAATTATTAACTACTTATATATATTTATTTTTAATTGAATGTGAATTAGTAGGATCAAACAGATACGTTACTCTTCACAATCAATTACATTAGTTAATTAATTAAATAATTGTATTTACGGCAAAACAAATTTTTTTAACCTAAGAAATGGAAGGAGAATTACTCTCAAAATTTGAATATGCCCACATACAATTATTGCCAGAATTTGATGGCACCTCTTCTTGTAGCCTAGATTATTTTATTGCTAGGTGCGACTCATTTCTGAATAATTTCAGAATAGTAGCAACAGTCCCTCATGCGGACTTAATTAACGATTTCCTATTTAATGTAGTGAAATCAAAACTCAAAGGAGAAGCGAGAAGTATATTAGACTTACATGCTAATACTAACTATGACAGATTCAAAGAAAAGCTTGTCTCAAAATACGGAGATGTTAGAAACGAGCGACTTCTGCTCCAAGAAATTTCTAACTGTTTCCAAAAGCATAACGAACCTTACACCAATTACCACGAACGATTAGAAACACTAATTCTTAGATATAAGAGCCTGTGTAAACTCAACTATAGAGATCAGGTTCTAGACTTGAAGTTGAGAGAAATAGAGGAGCTAGGTCTGAGCACATTTAAAGCCGGAATATTAGAACCGTACCGAGCATTCTTACGTTACGCTCATGTCCCAGATTTAAGTCATGCACTTAGAATTTGCAGATCATATGATAATGATAGAGCACATGAGAGCTATATGGATCAATTAAGAGGAGGACATAAACAATTTCTCCACAAACCTGTTCCCAAACACTTGCCTAACAACCACATTAATACAAATCACAATCCATTCACACCTCAGAGTTTCTTACCGAGGTCAGTTCCTCAAATTATGCATAATACGCATAACCCAGTACCTCAGAACGTACAAAGTCAACCCAACAATCGGACCAACTTTGTCTCGTCCAACACACCACCACAAATCACGCAACAAAGGAACACAATACCCATGAGGCCATCACAGCCGACAAATCGTCCTTACCCTACTCCGAATAATATTGGAAGACGTTTCGCTCCGTCAGATCGAAATCTTCCAAGACCCATGTCAGGTGTCTGGACAATCAGAGGTAACTTAAATTCTCACGCGGAATTGACAGAGAATTCTCAGCACACAGAATTCGAAAACTGTCAGCTTAAAACCCCACATGCCGAAGAATTGGAACAAGATTTCCAATACATCTACGATTCATGTTTAGAGTCAGAAGCTGAGGACACAATTTTTACCCAGCCGTCACGGTCGAAGACCTAAACAATATCTATAATGCACCTCAACTACCATTTATTAGTTTGCACGGACTTAAAATCCTAGTTGATAGTGGAGCGTGTTATTCTATAATGAATCCAAGCGTAGCATACACATGCTTTGCGGATCATTTATTTAAGGAACCGTTTTGTATTCAGTCAGTTCATGCCCAAACAATAGGCAATGATAACGTAAAGTTTCCAATTTTTTCTGAATACAATATTGACTCTCCAGTAAAATTTAGAGTAATGAAATGGCATAAATATTTCGATGCTTTAATTGGTACCGCAGATTTCGCCAGACTAGGCGCAAAGATAGACTACAGTACTAATAAACTTACTCTATCAGGACACGAAATACCACTTCATTTTCACTCGCCTGCCAAGCAGAAACTCACACAGCCTGCCGAAGAACCACATTTCATCTCAAATGACATTAAACAGGGAGATGTATATATTCCACAGTTTGAACATAATGGAGCTCACTCTCCTGACGCAACCCTGAGTGCGAAGGGTTACCAAGTACTTTACCCAAGTAAGACACATCAAAAATTAAATTTCAAAGACCCCATATCGGTCGAACCCATTGAAAACGTGGACATTCAACCACTAGAAACCAATCCTATAACAGATAGAGAAGTCAATCTGAAAGTACAACTGGACAAGACTGAATTCCTTCATAAGGAAGTAGCCTTTTTGGGTCACGTTGTGACACAAACTGGAATCAAACCGAATCCAGACAAAATTAAAGCAGTCAAAGAATATCCCGTCCCCAAGACCACCAAAGAGATTAAGCAATTTCTCGGATTGGCTGGTTTTTATAGAAGATTTATTCAGAACTTTGCGAAAATTGCACAACCTATAACATGATATTTAAAAAAGGGAGCCAAAATTGATACAGGGGATTCTGAATATCAGAATGCGTTTAAAACACTCAAGACCCTTCTAATAAATGCCCCTGTCCTAAGCTATCCAGATTTTAATGAGTCTTTCACTCTGACAACTGATAGTTCAGACATCGCAATTGGAAGCGTTCTTTCACAAAAGGGACATCCTATTGCTTACTATTCACGGACACTAAACCCAACCGAACGAAAATATTCAACTATCGAAAGAGAATTACTCGCCATAGTAGATAGTTGCAAACATTTCAAGCCCTACTTATATGGAAGGCATTTCCAAGTAGAAAGTGACCACAGACCACTACAGTGGCTCTTCACTTTGAAAGACCCGAGTTCGAGACTGTATCGCTGGAAAATCAAACTAGAAGAATTTAATTTCGATATAAATTATGTAAAATGAAAAACCAACTATGTCGCGGATGCCTTGTCTCGAATTGAGATAAACGCAAACGATGAAACAGACTCTAAATTAGCCATAGCTGAAAATGACGGATATCAGGATGACCTTGATAACCAAACTGTACACTCTAACCAGGAGGATCCCATTTTTACGCTAAAAGCTTCCGAAAGGAACTTAAATCAAAACCGCTATCAAATCATTGTAAAATATGGAAACTCTCCCAAATTAATTAAACAGACACTATTCAGAAAGAACACACGACATTACATGATAGTCACAAAAACAAACCTTTACCAAGATTTGAAAGATCTCCTACTAAAGGTAATAATAACTTCAAAAAAGTATGCTGTTTTCTTTGATGATATAACTTTAGAAATTCCCTTCATTAGAACTTGCCAGAAACTGTTCACTTCTGAACTCATAATTATCAGAGCATCAAAATTGTTAGAAGATGTAGAAAACTCCGAAAAACAAAAGCATTTAATTTTGCAATACCACTCAATTAATCACAATGGAACCTCAGAAACCATAGAACACTTGCAAACCAAGTACTATTGGCCTCACTTAAGAGAACAAGTTCGAAACTTGATCAATCAGTGTAATCTATGTCAGCGAAATAAGTATGAAAGACATCCCAACCGGGTTGAGAACCAAGGCCCGATAACAGCAGACCACCCTTTCGCTCAAGTCCACATAGATACATTTCATTTTGAGCAAATACGGATTTTGACAATACTAGACGTATTCTCCAAATACGGACAAGCCTATATATTGTCAGATGGCACAGCTCTTGCTGTATTAAATAAGTTACAACTTTATTTCTCACACCATGGCCTGCCTAAAAAGATCACACACGATCAAGGCGGAGAATTTGAAAACAATATTATAAAAGAATATTGTAAAGCCTCAAATATCGAGTATCACGCAACCACTCCACTGAACTCCTCATCTAACTCTCCTGTAGAGAGGTTCAATTCTACACTGCTCGAAAAATTACGCATTTCAAGAGACAATGACAAGTTCTCTCCTATATCCGAACTCTTAGTGAACATCATCATAAACTACAACTCTTCAGTACACTCGACAACCAAAAGACCACCTTTTAATATACTCTATGGACCCTACTACGATGTATTAGATCACATTTTTTCTCCCACGCCAAAAATCAATGAATACATTCAAAGACAAAGTGACCAATTTCGAATCCTAAACGAAAAGAACCCTAAACCAAACAATCCTACTTTTAAGCACTCCTACAAAATCGGAGAAACTGTTTACGTAGCAAATCCATTGACTAGAAATAAAAAGTCAAAGAATCTGTACAATGAAGGTATCATAACTAAAATAGAAGGTAATAAAGTACACTGTACAATGAAAAATGGCAAAGTGCATGTCAGAAATTTTAGAGACATAAAACCTAAGAGAAAAATCTCTTCTCTTCCAGATTCCTCTCAGGATATGGCTCAATTAACGTCAGAAAAATAAAAACCCAGGGTTTCTACGCAGATTCACTTGGACCTGCGGTAATAATCAATAATTATCACAAATTCATGTTTCATTTCAACCTAACTAATTTATTCCAATCTTACATTAATACTCAAAATGCAGCTTCATCTCTTATAACGTATTCTAATAATACTTTCCCATATCTATCTCAAGAATTAATTAATACACTGAAAGATACGCAGGATGAGCTAAATAAACTTCTACCTATAAAATACAGAAATAAACGTGGACTCATTAACGGCCTAGGTAAAGTAATTAAATTTATCTCAGGTAATTTAGATCAAGATGATTTAGATAATTTACAAAAACAAATTAAATCATTAAGGCAAGGCAATATTAAAGAAATGCAACACATTAATAGTCTTGTATCATTTAGTAACTCTATTGCTAATAAATTTTATAAAGAAATGAACCATGTCAACCTCAATCTGGGTATAATTAAAGATAATTTAGAGAAGGCAGATTTCAAAATAAACACATTGGAACATCACCAATACGTGTTAATGTGTGTGAACAAATTAAGAAGAATCATCAAGACATTGGAAGACACCATCAGCCTTTCCTTCAATGACATAACCAATGTGGAACTATTTTCTCAAGAAGTTGTACGAAATATTGTAAAACATTTGTATTCTATTTATCCTACAAAATCCCTGATAAATGCTGATCCTTATCACCTGTATGAAAATTTAAAATTCACAAAAACCCAAACAATAATGTTGGATACAGAATAAATTGTAATCCTTTCTGTACCTATTACAGATGGAAATAATTATCATTTGTATCAGATTTACCCTGTACCTACTGTTGATAATATTGTATTTATTCCCTCTGAAAAATAGTATTTACAAGGACCCACATCAAAATGATCTACTATACCATGTATTAAAGGAACACAAACTTATGTGTGTATCCATTATACGATAAGAGTAACACCTTGTAATTTAACTAAAACTACTGAATGTGAATTTGCTAGTGTTAAAAATAATGTGCAAATATTTCAAGCGCTAAATAATGAGCGTCTCATTTTCTTTAATGCTAATCAAGAGACACTGTTACAAACGTGTGATAATAACCAAAAGACTATACGAGTTACAGGACCAAATATTGTGTATTCAGATGACTCATGTCCAATTTCCACTATGGGAATCACGTTGGAACCAAAACCAACGAATTACTTTAAGCAATTTCCTCTTTTGTATGTGCAAAAAGAACTCTATATAAAACATGAAGTAAACTTCATATATTCGCATCTCGATGCAAATGAACTGAAACTAGATTTAAAACCAATTACTCCAAAGTACGATGTTGTAAAAGAATTTACTCCAATTAATGGAATAATTATTTGTGTTGTACTATGTATTGTAATATTAGTAAGTAGAAAAATATTGTATCAAATATGTGAAAAATTGTATGAAAAATGTAAAACAAGAAAGTTAAAGGTTACTGAGGTCAGTAACGATAATCTAAAAGACCGCTCGAGGAAACCAGATATCAATTTTAAACTGTAAATAGATAATTAATATTTTCGTGTCGCAGGACATTAGGAATGTGTTGTTCCGACCTTAAGACTGTAAATAGATGATTAATGTTATCATGTCCCAAGACACAAGGAAGGCTACCGCCTGCTAATGTCACTAATGTGTTTCTAAAAGTGTAAATAGTTACTTATTGCTATCATGTTCCCGAGGAAAGCTGCCGCCAACTAATGTATTTATCGCTTAAGGCAACAACTACTTCCTCTTATTGACTGTTTGTCCCTTATCTTATGTATGTCATGCTGAAGCCAGCGGCACTGTTGACCTAAACCAACATCCGCTCTGATGATATTTCTGTCATACTTGTTAATGATAACTAAAAGTTATCTTAATATAAAAGCAAGCTCCACATATGTATCAGGGCTCACAACATTAGATTAAGTCTTAGTGTGTAGACCACCAGGTCATATTCGACTTGAAGAATAAAACATTGATAAAATATGTGACTTCTTACTCTGCCAGCAGACAGTACTGCGAACCGACGGTCAAACTTGTGACCATTGTAGTAAATCCAAAAAACGACTACAAAAACTTAACTCACTTACCTTGGTTGCATGGTAAACCCTTTTAACAGTTATGTCGGATTGAAACTGGTCCGTAGAAGGGTGCCAAAGTATTCCCAAAGTTCTTACTGTATCTGCATTGTTGAGTTGAAGTGATGATTTGGTTAATCTATTTTCTTCTGGTATTTTTGGCATGACCACACTGCTGTTAGAACACCATTTCTTAAGTTCAAATCCTACTCTTAACAGTAATGTCTCTAATTCTTGCTGTAAGCGAATGGCTTCTGATTCAGTATTGACTCCGGTTAGGAGGTCATCAACATAAAAATCCTTTCTAAGGGCAGCTGCTGCTTGTGGAAATTCCTTTGACTCTTCATCAGCTAACTGTTTCAAACATCTCACAGCGAGAAAGGGAGCACTTGCCGTTCCGTAAGTAACTGTCGTGAGTTCATTACACTGGAGAGGTTCGGTGCTAGTGTTTCTCCATAGTATTCGTTGTAGTTTCATGTCCTCGTTGTCAACTTGAATTTGTCAATACATTTTTGTAATATCTGCGACAAGAGCAATCTTGTGTGATCTGAAACGCAGTACAATAGAATGCAGGTCGTCTTGTATGGTAGGACCTACGAGTAATTTATCATTCAAAGATACGCCATTGTCAGTTTTAGCAGACGCATCAAAGACAACACGAGTTTTAGTGCTGGTACTTGTCGGTTTGACTACGGCATGATGTAGCATGAGGTATCCTCCATCTTCGGTGCACGTGGGTACTGGTTTCATGTGGCGAATTTCAGATACTCATTCATGAATGCTGAATATTCTTCTCTTAATTTGGGATCACGATTATGTTTCTTCTCAATACTGTACAATCTCACTACTGCCTGTGGGTGTGAATTCCCTAACTGCAAAGAAGTCTGTTTAAGTGGTATGCGAACTCGGAACATTCCTGTAGCATCTCGCGTTGTGTTCTTGGTGAAGTGTTCTTCGCAATCTCTTTCTTCTTTGGTGACTGGTGGCATATTCAGTTCTTCTATTTCCGAGAATCTTTTAAGCTGTGTGTCTAATTGGTCTATCTGGATGAATAGTGATGTTGCATGTTCCCTTTGGTGTTGTTGTATGGGTGCCTGGCCAGCTACTACCCAACCCAGTCTTGCATTCTGCAATGTTGGATACCCATCACGAGTTTTCTTGCCCTCCAATATAACCTTAAAGAATACGTCTGCACAGAGTAGCAAATCGATCTTGCTTGGAATGTGGAAATTTCTGTCGGCATATTTTATATTGGTGGGTAGATTCCATCTTGAAATGTCGAATTTTCTACTTGGCAAATTGTTTGTAATTTTTGGTAGCACTAAGCATGTGGCATCTATATTGAAAGGGCTGACCGCAGATTCAAATTGAACTGTGATGCAGTGTGAGGTTTGAACTCCTGCACCGTTAATTCCAGTTACTGGTGTAACATGTTTTTGTTTCCTGAGGCGTAATACTTGAACTAGTTCTTCGCTCACGAAATTCGTTTGGGAACCTGAATCCAAAAGACATATAACCTCATGCATATTATCGTGTATGTCCTTAACCTTGACTATCGCTGTTGATATCAAGACCGTAGACAGATCGGATTCTTTGACAGCGCAGTGAGGAACATCTGTTGAACGGGTTGTGTGATTAGCTACTGCCTGGCGCGAGCTGAGTTCACTCTGTTTCCCATGAGCTAAGCATTGGCCTGCTGCGGTCACGTCTGGTGTCATCATGCAATAGTGAATTATGATATTTTCCGCACATCTTGCACGAGCCTGATTGGCACTGATTGACATTATGATTATTGCCCAAGCGGTTAAATCATAAATTATAATCTCTCACAACATTATGTCTCTCATGGACATTGAGACTTTTGAAGGACTCACATTTAAATAGGTAATGTGAGCCCTTGCAGAGTACACATTGGTAATTAACACTAGCATGCACATTGCTTACTTGATGTTTGGGTGTAATTCTAATTGCCTGTTTAATCTGTGGAACTTGAGTACCTGACTTGATTGCCTCAAGTGCCAAACATCTCTTCTTTAAAAATGTCCACAACCCCTCCAGAGATACCTCAGAACCTGAGGTGTGTATTTCCCATGCCTTCCTAGTCGCTGGGTCTAGTTTGTTGATTAACAATTGTGACAATAATAAATCTTCAATTGAAACATCTAAGTCAAGGGCCTGTAGTGCCTTCACATTGGCCTGGCTTGTGTTTATAGCCTCTCTGAGGGAATTGGCATTCTCTTTCTGGATTGATTCTTGCTCTAATATCCGTTTAATGTGAATTGACGAAATAATTTTTTTTTTTTTTTTTTTTTTTGAAATCTGTCTATTAACCTTTGCTAAACTATGCTGTAGTTTTCAGCAGATAAAGGGGAGACTTTGTGCAATAGAAAGAGGTTCGCTTCGTAAACTGCTAATTAAGTAGTCAAATTTCTGAATATCGTGCAAATCTTGATTGTTATAGATCATAGATACAAAAGAATCGTGAAATCCTCTCCAGTCTTCGTACTCGCCTCCAAATGGTTTCAGTGTAATAGTAGGTAATTTTATGTGCGCCCCATTGTAATTATTGCTTACGGAGATTTTCCCTTGACTGGAATGTCTGGAAAGATCTGTTACTTCATGCTGGGTGATTATTCTGTCTATGTCGACCTTTATCTGATGATATGTGTCTTCAAATATTTCTCTTTCTGCTTCGTATGTTTCTCCCTCCTCACTGATTTCTAACTGGGATTAAATGCCCTCATATTTTGTTTCAATTCCTCTAAATTTTCTCTACGAGAGGTAATAGCCACAATTCCCTGCTCACTGTTAAACCCATCTATGAAGTTTTTTATACGTGTCACACTGCTCTTTATTACACCTCGTTTGCGTATTAGAATTTTAATACTCTCCTCTGCCATAATGAAAGGATAGGAAAAATATATGAATTGGATCTGACCTTGTAAGGTGTGGGAAATAGTTGTTGTCATCAAGGAGCCATCTTGACATGACTCAGGGTTGCTACTGCCAACAGTCCACAGGTTGTACGTTCCACAGCGTGGAAGATTTGACCGGCGCGGTTGGTATCTCTGATATAGCGGCGTCGCGCGTAAATCAGCCATGTGGCGAATTGCGTCATAAATTGTACCACGATACATCACAAAATATTATCGGCATAATCCAGTCACTGTAAATGCACTATGTATGCTGTCACATAAGAAGGAAAGCTCGAATATCCGGCCCGAAGGACCAAAATGTTTGACCGAGATGAAACTGTTGGTTTGTTCACGATGTAACCTTACCTCTGGTGGTCGCATATAACCACATAATAAAGTACACTTTCGGAAGAACACTTAAATGTTATGAAAGAAAATACAGTTTGTAAAAAATAAAGCACACACAAGTCACTGATTTTTTCAGTTAGACGTTAACTAAAACACACCAGAACTGTAAGTACTGCTTGTACATATACAATTATACATTCACACATGAGGAACGCATTGACACCAAAAAACACTAGAAATATTCTTTACACTTGAAAATACGTAATTGTTATTGTGCCAATGGTTTGGCTGCACTAAAAATGTTGGCACTGTTGTGCAATTACATGATATCATGAGACTGTTGTCTCCACGTGTTACTCGTGGCATGTCTGACGCGCTTTTCTTCGTCTCCCTAGCCAGTCATTTGCGCCAGAAAACAGTCCCGGAAGCGAAGTGCTGCCCTCTATACACAACTTCAAAAATATAAAATAAATACTACAATATTGTTAAGTTAAAACACAAATAAGTGATAAAATTACTTAAATATAATTGTTAATGCGATATGTGCAGTAACAGTTATTATTATTATTATTATTATTATTATTATTATTATTATTATTATTATTATTATTATTATTATTATTATTATTATTATTATTATTATTATTATTTTGTGCGTCATGGAAAGCACTTTTTAATGACAGATTAAATTATATATAATTAAGTAGGTGGAAACTGGTGGGAATGCTGGCGTTCATTTGTAAAGATAAGAAAGAGTCATTTTCGGAAGGATTGGTTTCCTAGGAAAGTAGAATACCTGAAACCATAGAGGGGATGAAGAGCAGAGGGTTGCCTGAGATATGATGATTAGGTTCTGAATGTATTGATATCAGGGTAAGAGAAGGAGAGATGGGTGCAATACTAGCTATGAAAGTAAAACGAAAAAAAAATTCTCGAACCATGTAATCAGCTCTCTTCTTCTCTCTTCAGCACTTCTGGAGAAACTTCTAACAGAAAATGTATCCAGTTAAATGTAATATAAGTTGAAACGCATTGAAGACTCGCTAAGAGTTTCTTAATTGGTCTTTTGTTGAACCAATTCAGACAGGTCTTATTGTGACAGGGGTAGGACAGTGATAGGACTGGGGAGGAAGTGGCCGTGGCCTTCATTAATCTACAGCCCCAGCTTTTGCCCTGTGTGAAAATAGGAAATCACGAAAAAAAATGTCGGGGCTGCCGGCAGCACTAACTCGCTCGGTAGCAAAGTGTTCTTCGGAATGGGATCTCCTCCATTCCTTTCTCAATGAAATTCGACAATTCTTTTCTGTCATATCCTGTATTATAATTTTCGGAATGAGAAAAGTATCCTTTAAGTTAAAGATTAAATGTTATACAACTTATAGAATGCCAAGTAGTGGGACATCGCCGTCTGTTCGGTAGAAAGTAATGCTTCTCTAAATATTAGATTGGACTCGTCTATATTACAGACATTATTTTGTTCACTATCCTTGTTGACTTTATACACTTTTTAATAGTGGTGTTGTACTTGTGAATTCTAATCACTGCAAACAGAAGTGTGCAGATGGAAAGCTTTGAAGGATATACTGTAGCTGCCTTTTATCATTTTAATTTAAATATTCAGTTTGTTCATTTGTTGTTATATTTATATCTATAGAACAGAGGTGCTCGTGCTGAGCTTTTCGCCCCGCGGGCACACAGCATATACGTGAGCGGACGAGCGGCGATCAGTCTGTTCGCTTCAGCGATAGCAACGTTGTAGTTACGTCACTAACCGTGAAGGTCAATGAACGGTAAACTTTCTTTTGAACATTACGTTTAAAAATATGACTTACATATTTTCTGTTTACGTATAGCCCCATTGTCCGGAGACAATAAAGACTTTACCGGCACATAAAAATAATATTGTACTCTCGCAATGAATTACACTTTTCAGTATTACATTTTAAGAGGGTTATGCTTTAGGAACAATCCTAACATAATGAGTAAAGTAGATAAGCTGTGGCTTTTTGTTGCTGGAGTTTAAATAATCTAATGAACTCATCAACAATCTAATCATGTTTATCGTTTATCGTGAATAATATTAGTTAGATGATTTTCTTGAAGAAATACCGTATACCTACTTGTTATCACATTTACAGTTTTGTTGTATTATCAATGGGCGTCCGATGATACTATTTAAATGCTATTTTCTTTTTTTCTGTTTGCTTTACGTCGCACCGACACAGATAGGTCCTATGGCGACGATGGGACAGGAAACGCCTTGGAATGGGAAGGAAGCGTCCGTGGCCTTAATTGAGGTACAGCCCCAGCATTTGCCTGTGAGAAAATGGGAAACCAAGGAGAAGCATCTTCAGGGCTGCCGACAGTGGGGTTCAAACCTACTGTCTCCCGAATACTGGATATTGGCCGCACTTAAGCGACTGCAGCTATCGAGCTAGGTAATGCTATTTTCAGAAACTCGCTGAACAGGAAAAGTCTCATAGCATTACACAGCTGTGCATAATCAAACGTTAAACTTGTTGAATACCGTATGCAAATGTATTACTTTTTTTCTTTAATGAATAACGGGAATTTTACTTTTCTTAATGGAAATGCTTTCGTACCCATCCAGGAAACAGTAAATCGTAACTCGAATGCTTCAACCACGTACATTGTAACACGAAACTTGTAACAAGTGAATTTTTCTTGAATGTGTAAATATATAAAATTAAAACCCTGTTTATAAATATCGAGTGCAGAATAAACTAAAATCAAATATTATTAAAATGTCAGTTTTTCTTGCCATTACAGAGTATTCTTTAAGTACTGTATCCCAATCAACATACCGTTAAGACAGTTTCGTTGTCACAATCGAACGTTTCTCTTGTGCTGTACCGGGTGTGTCCACTCTCACGCTTGACTGTGACGTTCGCTTGGTACGTAAGCTGCCCGCATTTCAGACGAGCGAGCCCGGCCGTACTGGGCTAGCCTCAACGGGCGCACAACTGAGCAGCTCTGCTGTAGAATAACATCATTGTACGTTCTCAATCAGCATATGATATAGGTACTATAGGTTCGTCACTTTCACCTCTTTTCTTCCTCTAGCTACAAACCACGGACGTGGGGTTACTCGAACAACTACAAAACGTACCTACTTATTATGACGATACTAACGGCATCATGATGATCTCTTCGAGCCAGGAAACTATTGTAAACTAGCAAACTCTGAGAGGGATAAGTGGGGTAAAGTTCTAGAAATTTTTTCTGCGATGGTCACACAAACTGTACGGCCATTGTTAATCTTATAAATAACGCTGTAGGAGGTCCGCTGTCTGTAATTTCATTTATTTCGCCATATTTTGATATATTTATCCGTTTTAGGTCAACTGAAGATCGTATCAGTAGATTTTAGCGGTCGTATCTGTTTGTTTGTTTGTTTGTTTGTTTGTTTGTTTGTTTGTATGTATGTTTGTTCCACCACAACGGGTAAACGGCTGTATTTATCTTTACCAAACTTCATATTTATAGTCTAATCATCCAGGAGCAGGTTCCGATATGCATATTATCTAAAGATCATTGTATGGGCTGGGGGTTGATAGGAAGACCAGAAGAGTTTATTTCCAATTTTATTTTACGCTACCTCCTATTTATTGTATTTCGATCAAATATCGTATTCAGTGTCTACATATAAAGGATCAGGTTTTGATATCCATATCATTTGAAAATCTCTGAACAGACTAGGGGTTTATAGGACGACCAGAAAAGGTTTTTCAATTATCATTTTTAACATGTCACATTAAACGTGTGAATATTGCGATGCTACTTCGCATAAAATCCTGAAGGAAACATGTAATCCACTGCAAATTCCCGTGAAAGGAACGGGTAAAATTTCTGTTGGTTAATAAATATGATTTAATTATCTCCCTATCTATTTTAATATTTAGAAGAATATATGTCTTGAGTTTTCAAATTTAATGCAATTTATTGCAAAACACCTTAAAATTGCCAACAGAAGTACTCTGTATGCATGCAACGTTTTTCACGTGTTGTAAAATGCATGTTTTCTCTCTGCTCCATGTTTCATATTCTTATTTAATTACAAATGCTGTATAGCAACGAAAACTCTAATGAAACGACAACTCTGCGGCTAGGTTCTCAGCTCACACAACACTTTGTGAAAAGATCTCTCAATGGGTAGTTTAACACGCCATATTGTATGCTTATTGTACCTCTGGGCAGAAGAATGAAACGCTGAGTAAACAGGTACAGCGGAGATTAGCAAACACTCCAGTAGACTGCTTGACAAGAGCTCTCCCTTGGTCCATGGAGTGAGCTAACTTCAACTTGGACGATGAAAAAAAGAAAGTAGAGAAGAGGAAAAAATGGATCTGAGGTGAAATAGGAGAGCCAGAATAGAAAAGGTAAGCAAACAGGATTTATGTGCATGTTACTGAAGCCTTACAAGAGTGTAAGAGTGAGCTCAGGGATAAGTAACAAAACCGCGGCGTTAAAAATAATAGAAGATACATATTTTCATTTAATATCTAACCCATGCGAGAACTACTTATGTTGAGGCACAGCAAGACGTACCACCTTTGCAAACAGCATCTAGTTAATCTAATTTAGTACTGAAAGGTGTTTTATTTTTTTAATAATAATTTCTGAATACCATTGTCATATTCCCAGATTGTTTCATATGGGGCCGTTGACCTTCGATGTTAGGCCCATTTAAACAACAAGCAACAACAAGATTGTTTCATAAGTCATGGGATGTGAGCTACTTCGTCCAGGAAGCTAATAGCAGAGGGGCACTCGAAATATACGTACAGCTGAACAATAAGAAATTGGCGCATGCAAGTTTTAAAGTCCTGAATCAGGTATCATGATCCTCGAATGGGGTGGTACAGACACAACAAAAACCGATGCAACTCGCTTGTTAAAAGATACGTTCCTGACGAAATGCGATTGTCAGTACACAATGCAAAGGTCCGCATATCAGAATAACATAAAATAATACAATGAAATGGACGAGAAACTGAATTTCACGGCGTGTCAATGTTAGTGTAGGGGAAGGTCGTTGGTTATTAATCGCGATATCCGGGGTTCGAATACTGGTATCGGCACATTTCTGGAGTGTTGCCTTAACCAATTACGTGTAGATTTTGATTCATTGCAAAACCTGGCTTTGGGTTTTTAATTATGTTAGTCCTGGAAAGGACTGTTTTAAACATAAATATCTCACCCACTATCCATCGGCTTGAAGAACTTGTCGGAGCCGACGTTGCATTGACTCAACATGCTTCCTAAAGTATTCTCCGTCGAGGGCGGTCTCCTTCCATAGATCCAAAGTAACACCCTACGAAATATCATGCGACCGCGGGGCAGGCTGTTGCCAATGTTTATTTGTATGGCGTTTCCACCTTGCCCACGCATGCTTAATGATGTTCAAGTCTTGAGCAAGAGAGACCCAATTGAGCAGTTCATTGGGGTCCCGATCAGAAAAACAGCCGTGAACGCGACACTTGAATCCATAATATTCTGTAGAGTATCAAAACATAGGTCCGTTGTGAGATTGTCATATATCCGATGAAGTACTTCAGCCCCATGAACACACGTCTAAATATATTTTATCGTATCGGTCTCCTCGTAGCCTGTAAATATGGTCCAGCTCGACTTTCAGAGGACTGAAAGAAGTCTCGTCAGAAACGTGCACATGATCCCAATTACGATTTAACTCCATCTCGGCAAAGGCATACTGATCGATCATCGGAGAGAGACTCTTTTGGCGGCAGCTTTTCTACAATGGATCCCGGCTTCTCGTAATCGTTTACGGTCCGTGTATGGCCATCCAGAAAAATGGATGACCTACATGACCTCCTCCGAGTTTAAGAACGGATTCTCCTGTGATGTTTCAACAAGGTTGTTTCCTTCCTCCATGAAAGAGGTAAATTCGTGTCTTGAGGGGGTGCAGATCTTTTCAAGCACACCCCCAATAGAGGTGAGCTGTGTATGTATTTAACCACATACCAGCCCTCTTGCCAATCCTGAATTTCTGTTAGTACCGAGAATCGAAACCGGCTACCCTAAAACGGCAGTTCATAGTGTTAACCTTTACGCTACGGAAACGAACATCTTCCGTAATAGAAACTCGCTTTAAACCAGTGTCCGGCAGATGTCCAATGTCCCCTGACACCCTCCACTGCTGTATCGAACTCAGAGCAGCACTACGCGAAACGCCACACCGAATCGCTGCCTCACGAATGGTAAAATGGCCGTGTTGGATGAGAACCAACACTTGCTCTCTTGATGCGTGTGACTAATGTGAAAAGGAGTGAAGCTTTTAGCATCGAATTTAGCTCGGCCAAACATGGTGTGTTCGTTGCCTGAAATCATCACTGTGTATTCATTCGGGAACAAAAAAAATCGTTCGATCCGGGATTCGAACCTTCGTTGTTACGTCGTGCAAGAATTCCTTGGCCTACAGCTGATCCATTGTGCTGTGTGGGAGCTTTCCTTGTCGTTATCATTCCACAGTGCTGTATGCAAGTGTAGGTCACGAGTAGGAGAGAGAAGAAGGGATTGGGAGGAGTGAAAGTGTCTGGCACAGTAAGTGAGAATTACGAGCCGTGTTGCAAAACACATCCAGCTTAATGTACCAAGCCGAACATGGCCGAAGTGGACTTGTTTATATTTCACAATTTTTGTTGTTCTTCTGCGCGTAGAACGCAGAGTTGTAGTGTATAATTAAGTACAAAATGAACACAAACCTGCATTACAAACAGCTAACGCCTCTCAAAATATCATCCCAAGCCCTCAATGCATCATTGGTAACGGTGGAGAGGCATTGAATACCATCGGTGGTATTAGTTGCGCCAATGTGTTCCACCTGTTTTCGATATGTTGTTATAATTACCGTCCGCCTCTGTGGTGTAGTGGTTAGCTGCCACCCCCGGAGGTCCGGGTTCGATTCCCGGCTCTGCCACGAAATTTGAAAAGTGGTATGAGGGCTGGAACGGGGTCTACTCAGCCCCGGGAGGTCAACTGAGTAGAGGTGGGTTCGATTCCCACCTCAGCCATCCTCGAAGTGGTTTTCCGTGGTTTCCCACTTCACCTCCAGGCGAATGCCGGGATGGTACCTAATTTAAGGCCAAGGCCGCTTCCTTCCCTCATCCTTACCTATCCCTTCCAATCTTCCCATCCCCCTACAAGGCCCCTGTTCACCATAGCAGGTGAGGCCGCCTGGGTGAGGTACTGGTCATACTCCCCAGTTGTATCCCCCGACCAAGAGTCTGAAGCTCCAGGACACTGTCCTTGTGGCGGTAGAGGTGGGATCCCTCGCTGAGTCCGAGGGAAAAGCCGAACCTGGAGGGTAAACAGATGATGATGATGATGATGATGATGATGATGATGTTATAATTACCACCCTGTATGTAAAGGACACTTCTTCAGTTTCGTAATAATAATAATAATATTAATTGCTTTCCACTAACTACTTTTACGGTTTTCGGAGACGCCGAGGTGCCGGAAGTTAGTCCCTCAGGAGTTCTTTTACGTGCCAGTAAATCTTCTGGCACGAGGGTGAAGTATTCGAGCACCTTCAAATAACACCGTACAGAGCCGGGATCGAACCGGCCATGTTGGGTTCAGAAGGCCAGCGCCTCGACCGTCTGAGCCCATCAGCCCGGCCCTCTTCGTCGGTTTCAGAAGGAGATCAAAAGTCGCACGGCCTGAGATGTGGCGAATAATGATAGGGAATAGTGTTCTATATTTTTTCACCCCCAATCACGCAATCGGTCAACAGTTGTTACGCGTCCCTTTTCGAAGGCCGCCACCGAACGCGCAACAGTTCGATATGGCAACGCTCTTCGTAGTTCCGAGGGACACTGACGGATATTTCGGCCACAGGGAACTGCAGTTGTCCACCTCTGTGGTGTAGTGGTTGGTGTGACTGGGTGCCACCCCCGGAGGCTCGGGTTCGATTCCCAGCTCTGCCACGAAATTTGAAAAGAGGTACGAGGGCTGGAACGGGGTCCACTCAGCCTCGGGTGGTCAAATGAGTAGAGGTGGGTTCGACTCCCACCTCAGCCATCCTGGAAATGGTTTTCCGTGGTCTCCCACTTCTCCTCCATGCAAATGCCGGGATGGTACCTAACTTAAGGTCACGGCCGCTTCCTTCCCTCTTCCTTGTCTATCCCTTCCAACCTTCCCATCCTCTCGCAAGGCCCCTGTTCAGCATAGCAGGTGAGGCCGCCTGGGCGACGTACTGGTCATTCTCCCCAGTTGTATCCCCCGACCCAGAGTCTGAAACTCCAGGGCACTGCCCTTGATGCGGTAGAGGTGGGATCCCTCGCTGAGTCCGAGGGAAAACCTAGCCTGGAGGGTAAACAGATGAAGAAGAAGAAGAATAGAACTACAGTTTTCACTTTGCTGACATCCACCCGTCTTAGAGCACAGCTGGATGCACACATACCATTTCGGGTGCTGGTACCTGCCCAGATACGCATCTGTTGGCGGTTTCTGGTAACGTGTGCCGCAGGCTTCAAAGCGTAATACCAGAATTACTGTGCTGCCACATGTTCGAATGCTATTCGACCATTCCACAACTTACTATATGACACGCATATTTATCTAACAACTTGCTACACCGGTATTTTTGGAGTGGCAATTGTCCATAACACTACTTCTGTGATATATTTTCAAGATATCGCATTTTCGGTCGAGAAACCAGCGAAACATTAACAGACGCGGAATACTTTACTGACTGCATGTACAACGACGATAAGTTTTCCACAAATGTCTAAGATGGCTGGCTCAAACGAGGCAGGTGGTGATGATGCGGCGATGATTATTGCTTTAAGAGGAAGTACAACTAGGCAACCACCCTCTGTATAACACTAATCAGAAAAAAATGGATGGGATCCGACACGTCGAAAATGAAGGTATCGGCCAAAGGAAGACAAGGGCTACAAAGAGCGTGAGAATGAAAGGCTCTCTAGACCTCGAATGCTCTAATACCGCCGGGGTAGGAAAAGAACAAGAGTTGACCAAGGGAGGTCAGATAGAAGAGATGAAGGCAAGGGGCCTGGTACAAGTGGAAGCAATGCCAGGACTCAGCTAAGAGCCCCGTGGTCGCCAACCCACGCCGTAAAGTTCAGAGCCCCTGGGGTCCCTTTTAGTCATCTCTAAAAACAGGCAGGGGATACCGTGGTGTTATTCTACCGCCCCCTCCACAGGAAGATCAAACGAGGCAGAAATAGTAAAATATTTTGAAGAGTCCATTCGGCAGCCCTTGTCGTACAATATCGTCACGTAAAAGATCTCTGACGAAGCATTTCGTGCTTAAAGACAATAAAAACTGAAAAATTCAGCCGTAAGTCTCCCCGAATTGTTCCTGTTTCTAAGTAATCAGTTACAGTGAAATGGAACCTCAAAAATGACGCACAGCAAGCCTAAATGAAGTCAATCCGAATGGATGCACATGATAGTTGAGTCATTCCATCAGATCGGAGCACTTAAGCTTTTATGAACTGTTGTGTGATAAAATGACAGTTTATGACCTTTGAAATTGTTTTTTTAAGTCAAAAAGAAGAGTTACTGAAAGGCAAGCTACACTTCATCTAACCATACACTCAGAAGATTACGAGGGACTGTGCTGAATGTAGTAATAAAATAAAACAAAGAAAGACAAAGAGAAACCCACATTGTCTTCCAATGCCTATTCGTTGAAATCAGGCCTTCATTAAGGTTTTAAAATTGTGACGTGCTATACAAAGAGAAGGAGTGGTGTATCTACAAAATGTATAATTCCATCATTTATGTAATTATGTAAAGTATTTTATTTTTGTTCGAGACCAGTGTAAACACTTGCTAGTATTTAGAATAGATAGCAATATACATGTACATTTCCAGAAATAAAGAGATCAGTTAGGTAATCATACAAAGTGCTGAGAGTTTAAAAAATTCGGTATCAGTTACGCAGATTATAGTATCCTATAGATAGAACATTGGAATCGTACGTAATTTTTGGAAATTCTCATTTAAATTTCTCTTTCACAATTTTTCACTATGCCAAATGTCTTCACTGAAGTGTGTGGTCGTGGTTTCCCATTTTCACACCAGGCAAATGCTGGGGCTGTACCTTAATTAAGACCACGGCCGCTTCCTTCCAACTCCTAGCCCTTCCCTGTCCCATCGTCGCCATAAGACCTATCTCCGTCGATGCGACTTAAAGCAAATAGCAAAAAGAAAAAAAAAAGAGTGTGGTAAGAAGCAAAACACATATCGCGAGGCATTTATGAGACTAACATTGCTGGTTCGTTACTTTAATCATGGGACTCTGTTAATAATTTCTTTATATATTTGTTGTGGCATCTGGTTCTTTTTAAAGATGTTTGAAGGGTTTCTTTAGAACAGAAGAAAATTGTAAAATGGTTTTCAGTTCGCATTTTAATGAGAGGCTTGTTTAATGTGAATATAGGGACGTCCTCTGCGTTCCTTCTCCATTTTATTGAAAATTATTTTCTTCGTTTCATGGCAGTACAAGGAGCAAAATAATATTCTGACAAATCATTAAATACGGTAGGGAAACAGAAACATTTTAATTTGCAATACACTCTTCATACATTCACAGCTACGTCTTTCGTTGTAAATGAATCGTTTTAACGCCCCATTCCTCACTCTATTTCTTTTTACTGCCTCTCTTCTCACGGAATCACTGTAGTTCACTTTTCAAGTAACTCTACAACCGTAATGTATTGTGAAAAGTGTTCATTATTTCTCCTTAGAAGGAAGGGCATCATTTAATAGTTGGAATACATTTCTCTAAATTATCCTCTTCTGGTAACTGCGGTTTGTTCAGGATTCATAACATCATGTCTCCTAGTATCAGGTAATACAATTACTTGGGCTTTTCATTCCATCAACGAGTGATAAATAATTCAATTCATTGAGTAGGTGATCAGTCTATATAAGTACAATGTAAAGAATACTAATTAGAAGTACAGCATAATAAGTACATTGTAAGGACCGACTTGGCTTCCCCTTTGGGTCAGATAGGTATGAGCATGCATATGGGAAATGTTGAGTTCGAATACGACTGTCGACAGCCCAGAAGATGATTTCCCATGCAAATACAGGGGTGTACCTGAATTAAAAGCACGGCCGTCTCCTTCCTAATCTTAGCCCTGTACTTTCCCATGGTCGCCATAAGACCGGTCTGTGTAACTGAGACGTAAAACAAATAGCAAAAAAATACATCGATTATTCAGATAAATGACGCGAACTGAAATAAAAGAGTATGAAATTAATTAATGAAATAATACAACTGGCAGAGAAGGACGTATATTGCAAAGGTTGTAAATAAAGTAGTGGTAATATTAATTGAACGCAATATTTATTGAACTAACAATGCATTTGCATTACATTCCTTCCTGCAAAATCTATTACCTTTTGCCAAATGTCGTGAAGCGGTTAGAGACCGTTGGCATGGCGTTTCTTTCATGGCAGCGACAGAGCACCCTACTGCGCGGAGTACAGATGCCACGTCAGGAAATCCGTGGTCTCGGAGGTGTTATTTCAACTTCCGAAACAGGTCGAAGTCACAAGGACTCATGTCAGGTGAGTACGGGGGGTGTTCCAAGACCTCCCAATGTTACCGTTGCAATAAGACATTGACATTGTTTGCGACATCACGATGTCATGCAACAAGATAGAGTGACCGTCTCGCAATAAACGTGGATGGACGTTTGCGCTGCATAGCCGGACGCAGACGTCACTTCAGAAATCGGCAATAGTAGTTACTGTTGACAGTTCGTCCCTCAGGCACAGCATGCACGAAAACAACACCCTCGTAATCGTATGCCACAATCAGAGTAAACTTCACCCGACTGGGTTCCTGTCGAAATTTCTGTGAACGTGGCGAACCTGGGTGACGATTTAATTGAGGCTCGTAGGGTCGTGCCACGTCTCATCAATGGCGACAGTATGCTGCAGAAATGCTTCTCCTTCTTTGCGGTGTCTATCCAGATGGGCACCAGCCAGTGCATGCCGGTGACATTTCTCTACGTCGGTGAAATGTTGTGGAACCCAATGGGACGCAATTTTCCTCATGTTAAGACATTTCATCAGTATGTGCCACACCGTTTGATGACTGAGACCGAACTCTCCGGATAATTCCCGGACAGTCCCACGATGGTCTACGGAAACGAGACCATTCACGATGTCAATCTGATCTTGAGGAATGGACGGTCGACATTTGAGGTGAAAATTTGCAGTCTCATTCCGACCAGCACGAAACGCCTCGACCCATCGCGCAACCGTCCTATACGGTAATGCTCCTCGCCACAGGCTTCTCGTAAGCCACGGTAACATTCTGATACATTTTTGGCGGGGGCAACCTCGAATTTAACACACGAACGCAGATCACCTTCTGAAATCATGCTTTAGAGGGGTGAATACGACACTCTTCATTTCAACGTCACCCAGCAACAACACTCCAAGCTAGATGCCTGTCAAATGCACACTACACATTGTCAACGGTGCCACCAGACCGCTCCCACATCCTATTTTCGCATGCCCGATCTCCTGCGAGTGTCTGGACTAAGTTGACACTCGCTTATTTACAGCCCTCGCAGATAGAGTAAACTATCATAGCTATATCATATTTACTGTCCTCAAAATTAAATTAAACTTTATTTCGTTGCACGACACATGCCATTTTAATACTCTTGCTATTTTTTTCTGAAAATCACGCATTAATTGCAACGAACACAGTAAATAAGTAAAACAATACCAAAACAGTTAAGTACAGGTCTTTGGAGGCTGCAATTCCGCGATAACGTTAAACAATTGCCGGGATATCTTAAATTTTTCATCCTAAATTATTTCGACTAGTGGGAGAAGGTTCTCTTTCAAGGGAAATGTCTAAATATTGCAACTTAAGCATAATGCCAAAAATAATTAACGCTATCAATCTTCCTTTCATTTAAATATTAGTCATAACATGCAGAATCATAAGACATTCAGTGGAAGTCCTTATGGATGTTATAAAAATTGTACTGGGAGGTACACCTCTACGCCGCACATTTAAGTCCTGCGCCTAAAAGAACTCCTCTACTGGAGAAACCGTGAACTTGAAACTAGATCTACTCAAAACATTACTCTGAAGATGTCACCGCTAAAATCTGATATAATTTTGTCATTGTGAAGTTTCCCGTACTGTGTGAATTTCTACTTGTTTTGTTTGCTCTTCATCAAGAAGTTTGAACTTTCTTCAGCTGTCACTGCTAATAAGCTATGATCATGCACCCTGGTGCGAAGTGGACGAACTTTTGATTTGAAGAAGTATCGTATTCATAAGTTCTTTTTTTTACTAATTGACGTTCCTTATTTTTGTTATCTCGAATTTCGATTGTCTAGCACAACTCCTTCTTGGTTTTGCGATTTTTCTTCCACCGCCTGGCTCAGAAGTTGACGTGCAGGCCTTCTGACCCCAACTTGGCAGTTTCGAATCTGGCCCAGTCCGGTGGTATTTGAAGGTGCTCTAATACGGTAGCCTCGTGTCCTTAGATTTGGTGGCACGTAAAAGAACTCCTGCGGAATTAAATTACGGCACATCGGCGTGTCCGAAAACCGTAAAAGTAGTAAATGGGACGTAAAGGAAATAATATTTTTTGTTATTTTCCACCTGTGTCTATTGAAAACGTAACATTAACCAAAAATAAAAACGGAGACATGATGACAATTGAAATTGGGTTAATGAGCTCAATTTTCCTATCTGAATATTTTTCACAGATGAGGCGCAGTTCACTAGAGATGATTCCTTTATTCGTCATAACAGCCAAGAACGGGCGAGGAGCAATCCCCGCTGTATGCGAAGACGACCAACACAGGTTCGCAGCCAGTTTATCGGTGATCACAAAGTCCGGGAACATCTTCTGCCTCCTCACCTGAATGGGGTGACGTTCCGTGCCCTTGTGAAAAATGTTCTAGCACAGCTTGTAGAGATTACGCAACATATCGTGCGTACTCACATGTGGACGTAATTAGGCGAAGCACCTTATAGAATTTGGGCCTGCAGTACGCGGCGTACTAAATCGCAAATATCCCGCTCGATAGATCGGAAGACGAGTTCCAATGGCATGGCCAGCCCGCTCTTCGGATATGACGCCTCTGGATTTCTTCTTGAGAGGCACATCAAACGCCTTATATACTTGACACCCAGCGGTGCCCGATCCAGAAACACTTCTCGCCAGGATACATGCAGCATCTGGTGAGGCTCGTGCGATGGGAGTAGGGTGTACCAGAATTTACTACGCTGATGTGCTGCCTGCTTTAAATGTAGTGAGCGACAGATCTAGAAGCTTTTGCAAACAATATTCAGTGACCAGTGTTCAACTTCAGTTCACCCACAAACGACTATAGATTAATGAATGGTCGTTACTTAATTATTTAGGATACTGGAGAAGTAAACTAAATAAATTGTCAATTATGGTGATCCTGACATTCGGGGGCCTGCCCTGACGCAGTGTTTCGCCCTAGACTATACGTTCCCATTCAAAAGTTTTTGAATTTCGAAACCCCTATAGGGTATTTCATTTTCTGAGAAGCCTTCTGAATTTCGTTATATACAGGCATTTCTTGTATGTTTTTTTTTCTAGTGCCTTTACGTCGCATCGACACAAATGGGTCTTACGGCGACGATGGGATAGGAAAGGGCTAGGAGGGGGAAGGAAGCGACCGTGATCTTCATTAAGGTACAGCCCCATCATTTGCCTGGTGTGAAAATGTGAAACCACGGAAAACCATCTTCAGGGCTGCCGACAGTGGGATTCGAACCCACTATCTCCCAGATGCAAGCTGACAGATGCGCGCCCCTAACCGCACGGCCAAACTCGCCCGGTCTTGTATGCTTAATCTCAACAATACCATATAGGGCAAGCCGGGTTTAGTGGCTCAGACAGTAAAGAGCCAAAGTTGATGCGTCCGAGTAGGAATTTAATTCAGTTTCTCTTTGGCAATTACTTGATATTTGGGAACATAAATGGGAAATTGTTCAATTAGTAACCATTGAGATTTAAGCAGGGTAACTGTGCTTTGGATGCTCTCCATTACCCTGTTATGTTTTAAAACGTACGTTTAACTCTAACGGGTAACACTACAGTGACAACTACATGTAGAGACACACTGTATACGGCAGTGTATTATTGTAGGCCTGTGTAATAAACCGAATCGCTTAAAATTGAACGATTGCTTCGTTTTTTATCCTTGTCAGGCGTAAACATAACAATTAGCAGCTTGGTTTCCGTCATCCACACTAGACACAGGGTAGAGCTCAAACAGTGGGGTAACTGCTATGCAGCAGTGTTTAGCAGAACCACCAACAGAACGTGAAAATTATCAGATCAACGTCCCACCTTAATTAACCTCAGAACACCACGCACGTTTCCCTCCACGTTCCCGTATTTAGTTTTATTCAGGAACGTTTCCACAACACAATGAGGATCAAATTGAAAATTGATAATTTTGGTCATGTGACGGACGCCTCAAAGCTTAATAAGAAGGATAGTGAAATAATTTGCTCTATGATAAATTAATTTGCAGATTAAATGCCAATTTCACTATAAACATATTTTTTTACTGAAAGACTTCTAACTGTGACTTTCCAGCGGAGAAATAAATTGGTTTACAGTTTGTACTCTGAATGAAGTTCATTTACATTTTTAGTATATTCCTCGCTTTGTGGCTGTCATAACATGCCATTTAATATTTAGCCTCCCTTTAGCTCTTTTGAAATCAAGTGAGATACAAAGGAAGTATATTTCTAACGGAAGCATGTGCCATGTTTTATTTATTGAGTTTTTAAATAGATGTGAAATGGAGATGTGATTAGACTTCGGTACGTATCCCGGCTGCCCCAATATTACTCATTACACGCCAAGCAGTTATTGTTATTGCGCGGTGCTAGTTTGTTTATACATAAACATTACCATAAATTGCAATATGACATGAGTTCATTCACTGCTCATTCCATTCTGTAGGCTAAACAAATTTTCCGTTCTTTTTGCATCATATAACAAAAAGTCGGTGATTTTAACCAATAAATTAAATAATAATAATAATAATAATAATAATAATAATAATAATAATAATAATAATAATAATAATACCCGGCGACTTGGCATCACACTTTGGGGCGCGCAGCTGTGAGCTCGCGTCCAGGAGATAGTGGGTTCGAACCCCACTGTCGGCAGCCCTGAGGATAATTTTCCGTGGTTTCCCATTTTAACATCAAGCAAATGCTGGGGTTGTACCTTAATTCAGGCCATGGCTTCTTCCTTTCCCCTCCTAGGCCTTTCCTCTCCCATCGTCGCAATAAGGCCTATCTGTGTCGGTGTGACGTAACACCAACTATAAATAATAATAATAATAATAATAATAATAATAATAATAATAATAATAATAATAACAGGATCATAAAATAATTATCTGTATGGTGCGTTTATTTGAAGATTCAATGTCAATTTCACTAAAAATGAATTCATTTTCTTGCAACCAGCTTATTAATTATTTGAACTGCCCACTAAATACTGTAATATGTGTAATATGTGAGATGTAACAGCGTGGTATGCATGCCTCGGTGATCAGTTGTCTAAGGTGACCAGGCAGGTGTAGCGTGCCTGCCTTTTTCACTCAAGACCTGGGTTCAGTTCCCGGCCATTCCGAGGATTTTAACTTTGGGTTCAGAACCAGCACGGGGTTAGCTCATCCTCATGAGTCCAACTGACGACCTGTCTGATAATTGACACAGCGGACCCAGTCACGAAAACCGAATGCTACGGCTGAGAATGTCATCACTCTACCGGCCATTTGCCTGGACAGTAATCATCTTGGGAAGCCAAGGTTTTTAATGGGCTCTATTTGCCACGGGTTGGTTTGAGGACTTTTGTTGTTTAAAAGAGCCTAACTTCTAGACCATCGGCCTTAGGGTTGGTTTCTGTATGTAATAATAATAAAATGGAAATGGCTTGTCAACTGATAAAATAAATTTACAACAAAAAGTCCATATCCTTGAACGCAAAACTCAGACATTATTGCACTATCATAAGACGGCAGGCTTTGTATGCAGCGAAATGCCTTGCTATGAACAAGAAAGGCCTGATAGAAAAATTGGAAGTTAAAGAAAGAAAGAACTTAAGGAAAAATCTTGGCCCAATTAGAGACAAAGATGAATATAGACGTCGGAATAACCTTGAGCTGTATACTCATGTTCAAAATATCTCCGATGTCATGCGGAGAAGAAAAATTGCACTTTATGGCCACTTGCTAAGAATGAGACGATTATCGAACCAGATCTTCACCTACTTTAAAAGATCAGAAGACCCAGCAAGAAATACAAGAATGCAACCCACTTAGGAGGAAACTAAAAGACTACCAGGGCTCACAAGAAAGGCCAAAGTTGAAGACGGGAAAGACGTAGACGGAGGAGAGAAAAGAGAAAAACCGGCAACGAGTGAACGAGCACTGGGCAAAGATTAAAGCCCAGAGAAGACAGCTGAAATAACGTGATCCTTACTAGGTACATACGAACAAAGAGAGAGAAAATAATAATAATAATAATAATAATAATAATAATGATAATAATAATAATAATAATAATAATAATAATAATAATATGCTATTTATAGTCGCACAGGAGAAAAGGGAATGTGGTTTAAGAGGAGAAATGCGGACCCCTACTCATTAACTGACAGGTTCAGTGATGCCGTACGCCTGAAATTCTATGGCCATATCTATAGAATGGACAGCGACAGACTCTCCAAAAGATTATTTAAAGTAATCAACACAAAAAGTCAAAATAAACTGGCTAGAAGATACTAAGGCGGACCTCCAAGAAATGAATATCATGGACTACATGATACAAGATCGTGGAGCCATTAGTACAATAGTAGTCAAGCACAAATTCGTGGAGAAACCTAAAAACAAACCTGGTACGAAATGGTCTACAGAACGCAAGATGCAACACAGTTCATTCATGAAAAGATTTTGGGAAGATAAGAAGGCGAAAGCTATCGGCCAACAAAGAAGTTCAAACGTGATCTTTGAATGGGCATAAAGAAGAAAAAATTAATAATAATAATAATAATAATAATAATAATAATAATAATAATAATAATAAAATTAATATGCTATTTCTTTAACTTTATTATATATATGCCTATCCCCAGAGATGGAGGAGAGCCACAATTATCTCCTTCAACTTATTTTTATAATTTACTGACGTGAGTCTCTGATACTTGAGCACTCTTAAATGCAAATCAATACTTGATGACAAGAATTTAACAATTTCACGCATCTCTTTTTGAGAGAATGTATTGATTAAGAGACATCTCAAAATGGTGTACAATAATAAAACAAGGTTCTGGATTCAGACTCTTTCCTGGTCCATCACTAAAGCAGTGGCGTATCTGAAAGGCATTGTAGAATAGAGAAGAACTCTAATCGGGTACGGATGACATTTGTCAGTGAAATGAATTCAATGCCATTACTATGACAATAAAATACGAACCCCACAGTTCCCTTCTTGTTACATTCGTTCTTCTTACAACTTGTATTACGTCGCACCGACACAGATCGGTCTTATGGAGACGGTGGGAGAGGAAAGGCCTAGGAGTGGGAAGGAAGTGGCCGTAGCCTTAATTAAGTTACAGCCCGAGCATTTGCCTGGTGTGAAAATGGGAAACCACGGAAAACCATCTTCAGGGCTGCCGACAGTGGGGCTCGAACCCACAATCTCCCGGATACAAGCTCACAGCTGCCCGCCTCTAACCGCACGGCCAACTCACCCGGTGTTACTTTCGTTTGCTATGTTCAAGTATGCTAAGGCCCACGAGAGTTGGAGTCTGACGTCTAGTGCCACCGGCGAGAAAAAGTTGAAAAACGCTGCTCGAAAACATTCTGTTGCTATGACAACGGTAAGACGATACCGCATTTAAGAAACTATCGCCACGCGGGTTGGCTTTCTCTCAGTATATTTAGTGATATTATTCGGATTGGTACTGTGTTAGCTGCACTAATTGTGGCTGCTTTGTGTATTTACGTGTTTTCTGAATATTATCTTCGTTGTTAGTGTTTTAATTTAATCAGTGGCTAGTTGTACAGTTCTATTCTGTACTTAACATGTACATTTGTTGAGGATAATGGCAGAAACGGATGATTTTGGTGATTATGAAATCTCATATTAATCGGCAATAACGTGTTCTGTTTTAAATGTTGGAATTACGGTACAAGCACGAGTTTAGGATCGGGTAAAAGTTTATTTAATTGCATAAGGCCTACATGATTTATTAAACACTCAGCCTGTATGAAAGGGTGATATGCCACAGATCGAGGTAACTATGACAACGCAGCGTACTTCGTAGTTACTGCTTTCGCTGCTCATATGTCATACAACTCTTGTTGGTCCAAATATAGTAAGCATATACAGGGTGAATGACCTATACGTTGCACCCCAAATTCTTCTGAAACAGAAAGTGCTGTTGATGTGCTGTTTCCATAAAAATTAAGCGTAACCAAGGGCTCATAATTATAGCCCATACACAGATGTTAATAATTAGCATGTGTATTTATTTAGAAAATTACATTTTTCAAGTGGAACAATGGCTACGGACATTTACAACATTAAACTAGAGTAAATTAAGATGCCAATGGCGGTTTTCTTATGACTCTAGTAACTTACAAATAGTTTCCGAGCTATCGTAGTTTGAAAATTGTCCATATACTTGCTAAATTTCATTGTCAATATTTCTTCAATTTGCTTTTTCGCACCGGCGGGGATGGGATAAGAGAGGACTAGGAGTGGAAAGGAAGCGACCGAAGGCTTACTTAAGGAACAGCCCCAACATTTGTCCGGTGTGAAAATGGGAAACCACGGAAAACCATTCTCTTTTTTTGCTAGTGGCTTTACGTCGCACTGACACAGATAAGTCTTAAGGCGAAGAAGGAATAGGAAAGGCCTAGGAGTTCGAAGGAAGCGGCCATAGCCTTAATAAATGTACAACCCCAGCTTTCGCCTGGTGTGAAAATGAGAAACCACGGAATACCATCTTCAGGGCTGCCGACAGTGGGATTCGAGCCCACTATCTCCCGGATGCAAGCTCACAGCCGCGCGCCTCTAACCGCACGGCCAACTCGCCCGATGAAACCATCCTCAGTTCCTCCTACAAAGCGGTTCGAACCCACTATCTCCCAAATGCAAACTGACAACTACGTGACCCAATCCACGCAGCCACTCGCTCAGTTTTACTATATATATCACAATCCGTTGTGATATTTTCTTGTGTTTGTTTTTATCTATCGGTTGGACTATTCTCTTTTATACTACGAGTTATATCGTAATTTGTATTTTATGTAAATAGACGTAAATCATATTATCCTATCAAGTCATGTAATTTTTATATTCAGCTGTGTACTGCTCTCCGTGAATAAATAAATTGTTCTGTGCATTGACTAATAAGATGCATCGATATGAGTAACAGTGCTTGATTGAATTTTTTGTTGTTTGTTTGCAGGTAAGGCTACTTCTTCACGCCCCGTACTAACCTACAATTGGAAACGACGTTGGAAGGAAGCATGCTTCATGTCGAAAATGGAGAGAATATGTGAGCTGGTTTACTTTGACCTCTGAATATATCTGTGGAGTACATATAGTTTGTGTAGTCACCACTGTACTCGCTTCTCGATCCAACCCGGACCTAGAATATTATTGATATATAAGGCTAATTTTATGTAACTGATCCTTCGATGCGCATTGCAATAACACTTCTCAGGGTAGTATTCCGGCACGTGGGTGCCATTTGCATGTTAGGCGCTTAATATGAATGCATTGATGATTATTATTGTTATTAAAATAGAGGTCCAATAGAATTATTATTATTATTATTATTATTATTATTATTATTATTATTATTATTATTATTTCGAATGGGCCAACTAAAGACCACGATGTTCAACATTTCTGCTTGGAGAGGGACTTGATATTTGCCCAATACTCACGCATTCTCTGGCTAAGTTTCTCCCTTCTTTCCTTTGTCCAAAAGGTGCCTCTTTTGTTACATGTTGGCCTGTCCTGAAACGTCTTTTGTTTGATTATTCTTCTGAGAGGTGCTCGGTTTCTGATGTCGTTTTCAGTTACTCCCAGTTCATGCATATCTTAGCCATAGTGTCCCTACCTTTCTGCTTGCGTAGTAGTTGAGAAGCCGGTAAGTCATACTAGTTGGGTTCATCCTCGTGACATGTCCATAGAAGGTCAGGCGACTCTTCCTGGCTACGTCTGTGATTTTTTCTGTATAACTTTATAGCTCCTGGTTTGGTTGTCTCCTGTACTCATCATCTACTTTGATCGGTCCTCGTATCTTTCCCAAGATCTTCCTCTCCTTGACCTTCAGTTTTTCCAACAATCCTTTCCTGTTGAGCATCAAGCATTCTGTGGCGTATAGGGCTTCTGGGAGGATAACTGTCCGGTAGTGCCTCAATTTGGTGTTACGAGAGAGACATTTCTTGTTATAAATGTTCTTGGTCAGTCGATATGCTAACTCTAGTTTGTTAATCCGGGTTGTAGTGCTACCCCTTCCAGCCATTCTCCCGGTACTTCAATCTGTTGACTTTCATAACCTGGCTCTGTTCCAACTGTAGTTTGCTGGTAGTATCACTGATATTGGTGAAGGATTTTGTCTTATCTAGAGATACCTGTAATCCCATCTTGGCAGCCTGGTGTTTAATTGTATTGAGTGGTTTCACTGCTACATCTACAGAGTTCGCCAAAAATGCCAGGTTATCTGCAAACGCCAAACAGTTAACTAGTAGCCCCTTCCGTTTGTGTCCCAGGTATATACCACTTGGTACCTTTTGTTCTTCCAGTTATTTCCGCCACTTTCTGATGATCTTGTTCAATGAATAGTTGAAGAGAAGGGAGGGAATGTCCGTCTCCTTGTCCAACTGCTGTTTTTATTTCAAAACTTTCCGAAAGTGTTCCTCTGAACGTCATTCATGATCGCGTATTTCTCAGGGTCTTCTTGTCCAGGCTAATTTCTTGCTGAATTCTAATGAGTGTTTTCTGTCTACTGAGTCGTATGCTTTCCTAAAATCAACAACGGTGACTACAAACTTCGTGTTCGCTAGTTTAATTTTATATTAGAGCCAACTTCAAGTTGAGGATTTGTTCACCACAAGAACATACTTTTCTGAAACCACATTGGTATTACCCCAATTGTGGATCCAATTGAGGTTCGGCTCTGTTCAATAAGGCCTTAAATAATATCCTGTAGGTAACTGGTATCAATGAGGACCCTCTATAGTTGTTCACGCCAGTCAAGTCACCCTTCTTTATTGAGGGATGGATCAGAGCAGATGTCCAGTCGTCTGGTAGCCTTTCAGTTTCCCAGATGTTCCATAGGATCTCTGTCAACTTACTGATTGCTTTTTCCCCGACCTGCTTCCATAATTCGACAACTATTGCGTCTTCTCTCGATGCTTTGATATTTTTCAGAGATTGGATGTTGCTTGTTACTTGAGGAGATTCTCAAAGTATTTGGCCAATAGGTGACAGTTTTCTTTGCCATTATAGGCTACGTTCCCATCTGGTCCTCTGAAGTATAGGGAGGTTTCGTTTGAAAATCTTGGAGAAGTTTTTGGAGATGTACTTTTTCAAGTCTTCATCTAATTGCGTTAATTGGTCCTGAGTGTATTGACGCTTAATCTGTCTCATGATTCTGGCAGTTAGTCGACGCTGCTCTATGAATTTATCCCTATTTGCTTGGGACTTTTATGGGTTCCATCGTAGCCAAGCTACCTGTCTCTGTGCTATCGCTTGGTCGCAGATACTGGTCCACCAGGTGTGTTTCTTCTGTTTCATTAACGGGGCGACTTCTGTGGAAAATTCGACTAAGTTATCTCGTAGTCGGTTTCATTTGTAACTCTCGTATTCTAGCCTTGAATTTTCTCTGTAATCATGTTGCTTGATTTCAGTTTTTCCAGGTCAAACTTAGTGAGTTTGGGTGTTTGCGCTCTTCTCGTATTTCTGGGTAAGAACCGAAATTTCATTTCGGAGAGGTAGTGGTCTGAGTCCAGATTCCACCCTCTTAGTACCCTGACGTTTAGTATTTCTCTGCAGGACTTCCTTTAAATGGCCACATGGTCTATCTGAAATTCTCCAAGGAGTTTGTTTAGTGAAATTCATGTCTTCTGCTTTCATGGTAGACGTTCGAAGGCCGTTGATTTCATTACTAGATTAAAGGTCTTAGAGTCCAACAAGTCGTTCTCCATTAATGTTGGATCGCGTGTGAGACGAGTATTCTCCCACTATGTGTTTATACTTCCGCTCCTTTCCTAGCTGAGCGTCAAAATCGCCCAATAAGATGATTGTATGGCGCTCTGGAATCTTGTTAATCGTATCTTTGAGTTCTTCCCAAAACTTGCATATGTCTTCAGAATTCCACTTGTCTTGGTCAACGTGTGCATGTACATTCACAACTGTGTAGAACTTTTGGTGCACGAAATGTTGATGGAGATACTCTGTTATTGGGAGAATGGAAGTCGATAACTGAATTCCGTATTTTGTGGCTGAAAGTGAAACCCGTCCGACGCCCCACTTTTCTATTGAAGATCTGGTATCCCTGAGATTCGAATTCATATTCATCGGAATATCTGATTTCTTGTACTGCCGTGATCAGAATCTGGTGTTGTGTCAAAGTGCTTGTTAGATGCTTCAGTTTGCCTATCTTGATTAGTGAGTTGACATTCAACGTGGCAAAGTACTTGGGCTGTTTATGCCGTATTTTGTTGCAAGGAGTTTCAGGATGCTCCGACTCATCCTTGTAGCATATCGGTGTGCGTTCCCCACAATCCGAAGGCCCACGAACGTCACTGAAAGTGACGGTGAATTGGGGTAATCATTTCTGTATGTTTGACCTCCACGCTTTAGTTGGATGGATTAAGGTTATTATATCCTAATCATGTTACTTCCGAGGTGTTGAGCTCCAGTAGGTTTCATTTCAGGGTATACTCCCTTAATACTCCCTTAGATTAGTTCCCTGCTCAGCTATGGAGACCATCTTCCCCGTTGCGGTTCTTCCGCCTTCCTTGCCCTTGAGATGGTACTGAATATATTCCACCGCCTTGGAAGCTGTTGACCAGTTGTACTCATATTAATCCCCAAGTACAGGGTTGTCTCTTCCACCATCAGCACCATACCAAAGTCTATATTCTCTGCTGTTGATGTCGTTGGGGTCTTCACACATCACCCTGTGTTAGGGCCCCCATTATTTACGACCACTGGAGAGAGGGTGTCCCAGTATTATAAAGCCCCCAGGAGTTGGGCTGCCTGTTGGTCCGCGGGTTCATTTCTGAGCTATTTTCATCAGCCCACATTGCTGTATACGCCCTATCCGCCACCTGGGGACGTGCACTTTAGAGCTTAACACGCTTCCCCAAAAGTTTTATTATTATTACTATTATTATTAGTAGTAGTAGTAGTAGTAGTAGTAGTAGTAGTAGTAGTAGTATTCGCCTATGTGGTGTAGTGGTTAGCGTTATTAGCTGCCACCCCCAGAGGCCCGGATTCGATTTCCGGCTCGGCCACTAAATTTGAAAAGTAGCACGAGGGCTGGAACGGGATCCACTCAACCTCTGGAGGTCAACTGAGTAGAGGTGGGTTCGATTCCCCCCTCAACCATCCTGGAGGTGGTTTTCCGTTTTTACGTGGTTTCCCACTTCCAGGCAAACGCCGGGATGGTAACTAACTTAAGGCCTCGGCTGCTTCCTTTCCTCTTCCTTGTCTGCCCTTTCCAATTTTCCCATCCCTCGACAAGGCCCGTGTTCAGCATAACAGGTGAGGTCACCTGGGCGAGGTTGTGGTCCTCCTCCCCAGTTGTATCCCCCGACCCAAACTCTCGTGCTCCAGCACACAGCCCTTGAGGCGGTAGAGGTGGGATCTCTCGCTGAGTCCGAGGAAAAAATCGACCCTGGAGAGTAAACAGATTAGGAAAGGAATTATTATTATTATTATTATTATTATTATTATTATTATTATTGTTGTTGTTGTTACGGGAATACCCGTGGAGCAGAAAGAGGTTGAAACAGGTGCCGGGGTGAATGAATCTATCTACAATGTCAAAATTAATTTAAAACTTGAACTGAAGGTTATATTTTTTTCAGAAAACAAAAACTTAACAATTTTCACTTGGTGAACATAAAAACAAATCAGGTACAATGCCAATCTTGAAACCAGATTAGAAAAAATTCCAAGATTCAGAACCTTAACAATTTTGGGGTTCAAGCCTCTAGTTTTATAATTTTTAAAATGGATGTGGTATTACTTAGTTAAGGGCAGAAATCCCCTAATTAAAGCGCACTTGCTCCCTAAATCACAATCTCAAGCCTCCCAGAGGCATTCATTAATCTTACAGAAACTTTGAAAAGGAGCGAACAGGCTCTCAGTATCTTCTAGCCTCTTCAAGGCAATATCGGAAAATTACAATTACTGGCCCCTCAAGGCACCACTTACAACTGGAAGGAAAATGTAATGCAGGGGTATCTAGTACCCAACCTACAGGGTTTTTGTGAAAGGAACAGGTTAAGAAAACGGCCCGAAACACAAAGTGAATGGAGGCGAACACTCGCGCACCAAATAATGAAAAATTATAATTTATAGGACTCTCGGCCGATGAAGCACGGGCTATTCCCAAATTACTGAGGTGGCTCGCATGGAAATCACTTTAACATATTACAGGAAGAAAAGCATTACAAAACGAAGTCACCTCAACCCAGGATGAAGGGGAGCTCGAGAGGTACTTCACTCTCTATTCCCGGTTTATAATTAAAGATTTTATGAAGCCAAAAGAAAAGTTACATTTTAGAAAAGTAGGTTACATGGTTAAAGATTTGGACCTTCCTCTTGGAGTAATTTGCGGCTACAGCAAGAAAGATGGAATTATGTGGCCATTACCTTATATATGTTCTGCTGCCGCCTCCTGCTAAACACACACGCACTCAGATAGACGTCGATCAATTGACCAAGAAACGAGAAAAGCCGCAGTTTATAAACCCTCCGGGAAGGTTCGAGATCATTCAAGACTAAACCAGCCACATCCTCTCAATTTAATTGGTTGAGTTCAAAAGTAACACTCAGAATGGACCAAGAAGCCTGTGATAGGTTGAAAATTAATTACAGAAATTTTTCATTGGCCAGATTCAAAACTGGCGGAAAGGAAAAGAAAATATTGCCAACCCAAAAATAAATGAACATTAATCAGTTACAAAAACCTAGAAATACAAAACTTCTTTAAATTATAAGTTCATTCACTTTGCACCAGGGTGCGTGATCATAGTTTTTTGGTAGTGTTACCTGTGGAGAAATGTCCAAACTTCTTGATGTATAGCAAACAAAACTAGGAGAAATTCAGTCAGCTTAGGAAACTTCACAGCAACAAAATTACTCAATATTTTAGTGACGACATCTTCTGATTAAAGTTCCAAGTTAGTGTAGTTTCAGTTTCGGTGATTTACCAAAAGAAGAGTTCATTTAGGCGCTGATTTTGAATGCACTGCGTTGAGATGTACCTTCCGGTACAATTATTATTATTAGAGCCTCCGTGGCTCAGACGGCAGCGCGCCGGCCGCTCACCCCTGGGTTCCATAGATCAAATCCCGATCACTCCACGTGAGATTAGTGCTGGACAAAGCGGAGGCGGGACAGGTTTTCGTCCGAGTACTCCGAATTTCCCTCTCATACATCATTCCAGCAACACTCTCCGATATCACTTCCTTTCATCCGTCATTCATTAATCATTACCCCAGAGGAGTGCGACAGGCTTCGGCAGCCAGTACAATTCCTATTTTCGCCACTCGGTGGGGTTTTTATTCATTCCATTCTTGACCCGGTTAAATGACTGGAAAAAGGCTGTGGTTTTCATTATTATTATTAGTTTATTATCACATTTACTGAACAGGGAATCCTGAGTGTTATTATTTATCGACAGTTTCATCGAATAAATATGAAGAGAGAACGTTGTAAATTTCTAGATAAACTGCCATCTAAACTTACGTAAAATTCAAGTCGAAGGCTGGAAAAACTACTCAAATCATTTAAGAGATATTTCAGGGACAATTGTGAGGCATAGTAATATTCACTGTCATAATTTAAAACAATTAAATGTAAAATATTTTAAAAATAATAATTATGCTAAAAGAATGACGCATACATTTTGGTATTATAATTGTTTCTACGTGTAAGCGAATACGTAGTGATTCGTGATATATAATACGGCATTTACAATACTATAATCTACTGACAAGCGCATGAGAACTTAGGATATATAAATAGTAGTAAATGCGATGTTAAGTGCGATAACTGAGGTTGTCCAAATGAGTTAACGTGAAGATATTAAACATTATTATTGTTATTATTATTATTATTATTATTATTATTATTATTATTATTATTATTATTATTATTGTCCCTCTCCGTGGTGTAGTGGTTAGCGTTATTAGGTGCTACCCCCGGAGGCCCGGATTCGATTCCGCGTTCTGCCACGGAATTTGAAAAATAGTACGAGGGGTGGAACGGGGTCCACTCAGCCTACTGTTGTCAAATGAGTAGAGGTGGGTTAGATGCCCCCTCAGCCATCCTGTATGTGGTTTTCCGTGGGTTCCCACTTCTCCTCCAGGCAAATGCCGGGATGGTACCTAACTTACGGCCACGGCCACGGCCGCTACCTTCCTTCCCTATCCCTTCCAATCTTCCCATACCTCCACAAGGCACCTGTTCAGCACAGCAGGTGAGGCCGCCTGGGTGGGGTAGTGGTCATCCTCCCCAATTGTTTTCCCCGACCCAAAGTCTCGCGCTCCAGGACAGTACCCTTGAGGCGGTAGAGATGGGTTCCCTCGCTGAGTCCGAGGGAAAAACCGCCCCTGGAGGGTAAACAGATTAAGTAAGGTAGAAATAATAATTATTATCATTAGTTTATTAGTCATATATCACAATACCAGATTTTACAGTTTTAGAAGACACCGACGTGCCGAAATATTGTTCCGCATGAATTATTTTACGTGCCGGTAAATCTACTCACACGAAGCTGACGTATATGAGAGAACCTTAACACACCACCATTTTCAGCCGGGATCCAAGTTGTCAAGTTGGACTCAGAATATCAGTGCTCTATTTCCTGAGCTACTCAGCCTTGCATCATCATTATTATTATTATTATTATTATTATTATTATTATTATTATTATTATTATTATTATTATTATTATTTATCATTGCCGTTGTTCCGTCGGGAGACCTAGCCTTGACTTGGCAGATTGTTATTTCCTGGCTCGGTGCGTTGGGGTCTTGGAAAACAGCCTTAATTCCACGCTGAATTTACACTGACTGAGCAAATTTCATGGGATAACGGTGCACCGATGCACAGGTGTGTTGTCTGCGCACCACACGCCCCCTGTGCCAGCGGCAGTTGTATAGGAGACCTTGCGAGCAGTGACTATGCATGTGACAGGTGTAACATGGAAGGTCGTCGTGAGCTGACACCGTTCGAACGGTGTATGGTGGTCGGTGCCCGACGGATGGGAAGTGCAATTTCGGAAGTGGTGCGGGAATTCGCTTCACACAATCAACCGTGTCCAGAGTGTATCGTGAATGGTTGAATGCGGGTGTCACCGTCCACAACAGACGAACGATCGGCCGTCCAGCCACCCTCGATGACCGTGACCGGCGTCATCTGAGACGGATTGTCAATAGTGACAGACGGGCAACCGTGCAACAAATCACGGCACAATTCAACACAGGCCGTGCTAGACACGTCTCCCAGTGAACAATCCGTAGGAACATGGGTTCTATGGGGTATGAGAGCCGGCGCCGCACACGGGTGCCACTGTTAATCCAACGTCATCGGGCACAACGACGCGCATTTGTCGCCAGTCACCAGGGATGGACGCTGGAACAATGGCGTAACGTGACATGGTCGGACGCATCACGACTTCAACTGCACCATGCCGATGGGAGGCACCGTGTATGGCGCAGACCACATGAAGCGATGGATCCCGCCTGCCTCGAAGGTGAGGTCCAGGGCGCTGGTGTCTCTGTTATGGTCTGAGGTGCATTTTCCTGGTATGGAATGGGCCCTCTAGTTGTTCTGGAAGAGGCTTTGAATGGTACGCGGTATGTTGAGCTACTCGGAGACCATCTCCACCCTTTTTTGGCCTTCCAGCGCCCAGACGGATCTGCGGTGTTTCAAGATGATAACGCGCCGCCACATCGCTCCCACGTCTGCCGGGAATGGTTTCAGGAACATGCAGAGGAGGTCCAACGACTGCCATGGCCACCCAGGAGTCCCGATATGAACCCTATCGAGCATATCTGGGATGTCCTGGAACGCAGGCTCCGTGCCATGGATCCTGCACCCACGAACAGACCAGCATTGGCGGCCGCTCTGTTAACGATTTGGTGTCAGCTGCGTCCAGAGGACTACCAGGGACTTGTTGACTCACTTCCACGGCGTCTCACTGCAATTCGCAGGGCCAGAGGAGGCCCCACACGCTATTAGGTGACTATCCCATGACATTTGCTAAGTCAGTGTATATTTCTGGCAAGAATTTGTGTCTTGTTAATACAGTGAACTTAATACAGCTTTATTCTGTGGCATCCTCCTGGAGTATATTAATCAAACGATATAAGAAATATAGTTTGAATATTCTAAATAGTGCATTATTTCATATTTCAGTAATGTTCATGAAGTTATATTAGTCTCTTCGACAAGCTTTAAATCATTGAAGCCTCTTCGTAAATTTTATTCATGTCGATAACTTTCCCATTTCATACTTTGTGTAAACCTCTCGAATAGCTATTAACCGATTTGAGTGACGAACTCAAGATACTAGGATTTCGATGATATTTAAAGGTGTTTGAATGTCACAACTTGTACCGTAAAACAGTGGTACAAAATTCCAGCATCACGTCGTTCACTGAAATCTGCAACAACTGAAGTGAAATTAAACAAATAACTTGCCGCAGCCCTCATTGACGGGTAGTTCTCATACGACCGCAGCTTTAATGCCATCTAGCGGAGATGAGCGGCAGCACTGCTCAGCTAACAGTAGTCAGTCAATGTAATGTAAAGTTTGATAAGTTTTAGTCTTAGGACATTGTAGGGCAACACATTTTCTAGTAGGTCCTTTACGAATCTGAATATAACCTAAGACTTTCCGCTCCAATAAAGTAAGAAAGGCTACCCCAATTAATACACACAAATCCAAAATCTTAATAAAATAAGTCCATAAGATAAAATATCACTTCCAAAACAATGAAATTTGAATATTCGAGGCCCTTTCTTCCAACCCATCCTTCTACGATCTTCTATGATTCCTTTTCCCCTGATTCATCAAGTGATCATTCCTTCTCGTGTCGATAATGTTATTTTCTTTGTGATCATTAAGGGAAATTCACATCGTGCTTTTTCAGCTTATAAGAAACAATCTCTACAAGCTCTACCATCTTCATTTAGTTCCTTGTTGTGACGACTGAACAATTCTTCCTCGTCAGCGATGCTCGCCCTAGATGGAGTTGTTAGTAAAGACTTAAATTCGTTAATATCTCCATTATTGTAGCTAACACGGTAAAAACATGTCCGACATAAAATATTTGCTATATCTGTTGTTATGCAGGCTTTTTCAATAGAAGAAATATGTCCAGAGATATTTGATATTATGTGAAAATTCGTGAGGTAAGGATAGAGAGACAAAAACTGAACTGACATTATCTTCGACTTTCGTATACCATTAATGGCGCATGGCCTCCGTCGAGGCTTGATGTAGGTCATTTTCGAGTTGACGGCCTGTGGGCGACCTGCGTGTCTTTGAGAAGGAGGCCTTTCCTGAGATGAATTCTAATGAATGAAGAAGACACAGGCAGCCAGCTCCCGAACAAGAAGAATTTAACCAGATAAGGTTAAAACCCTCGACCCGACCGGCAATCGAACCCTGGGACCATTTGCCTGACCTAATATACCTAATCCGAAATAAATGAGAAATATGGGGGCAAAAGTTGATGTGTAAGGATAAAATTATAATTTTATTCGTAAAGATGACTATAGGCTATTCTACTGTCATGAACGTCTGATTAAATTAATTGCTTCATTTACTGTAAACTATGGGGATAAATCGACTAGGCAAATGCCGGGACAGTTCCTATGCATAGACCATGGCCGATTCATTCCACCTCCTTACCCAGTTTCATTCGCTGTCATTTATTTCATCTTAATTAGCTTATCAACTTATGTAGGCATCAGGAAGTACATTCGGCCGTGAAAACACTGCATATAAAAGCTGTAACATTCGTCAATGTGATATATTTCTGGACTTGGAAAAATTAATTGTAAATATTAGTAGGTTTATCTATATTACTATTATTATTATTATTATTATTATTATTATTATTATTATTATTATTATTTTTGAAATTGTACTTCGTTGTATGTTAATTTCTTCGTAGGAAGCAAAATGTTAATTTATATTGTGTATTATAATAGTTAGTTTTATGTACAGCAGGATAGCATAGTACCGTAGTAATTTGTTTCAGTCTCTTTTTTTCATTTATTCAGTATTTTATGTATTTTTATGTCATTTATGTATTTCACTGGTTAAGTGTAAGACAGGGACACGTGTCCTTAACTTTGCCAGTTAAAATAAACTATATCTATCTATCTATCTATCTATCTATCTATCTATCTATCTATCTATCTATCTATCTATCTATCTACCTATCTATATCAGGAAACGGAACTAAGGGGTAGGCATACACTCCATTACCTCACCGTTCAATGCTACATTAATAACACCAGTCTCCTTTCGCACAACTCAGCGAATTTTACTCTGTTTCTATTTCTAGCACACGGCTTGAAAGCATAAGCAGTTTTCCCGAGTAAAACGTTACCTCCCGCAGCATCGAAACCGAATCATTATACAATGAGGCTGGTAACAAAACGTGCTGGCTAGAAACAATGACCTTGTCCCGGACTTAAATATATTTTCACAGAAACAAGAGAAATTTTATACTTTTAAGTACAACGAGTAGGTACCGAGTCCTCCTCTGTGGTGTAGTGGTTAGCGTGATTAGCTGCCACCCCCGGAGGTTCGGAGTCGATTCCCGGCTTTGCCACAAAATTTGAAAAGTGGTATGACGGCTGGAACGGGGTCCACTCAGCCTCGGGACGTCAACTGAGTAGAGGTGGTTTCAATTCCCACCTCAGCCATCCTAGAAGTGGTTTTCCGTGGTTTCCCACTTCTCCTCCAGGCAAAAGCCGGGTTGGTACCTAACTTAAGGCCACGGCCACTTCCTTCCCTATTCCTTGCCTGTCCCTTACAATCTTCCCATCCCTCCACAGGGCCCCTGTTCAGCATTGCAGGTGAGGCAGCCTGGGCGAGGTACTGGTCCTCCTCGCCAGTTTTATTCCCCGGCCCAGCGTTTCACGCTCCAGGACACTACTCTTCAGGCGGTAGAGGTGGGATCCCTGGAGAGTAAACAGATTAAGTAAATAAGTTAGTAAGTAAGAAAGGGTAGGTACGGACATAAGATAATCTATTTGCTTCATTACATAACAAAGTGCGATAATTTCTACGAGAATTATAAGCACGTTATATATTGTCCAGTTGTACAGATTCACTAATTTCCCAAACAAATGCACTCGCCCAATAGCGTAGCCAGGATTTCAGTTTGGGGGAGGGGGGGCATTATGGTAGCTCTTCATCTAGAATATTATTTTGATGGGTGTCCAAACTTCCAGTGTTTAGGTGGTACAGAATACCTAAAAAGGAAATGAGTGTCCTTGGATCCAAGTAAGAGTGGTTGATTAGTGCGGATTCCGGAAGATGATTAGTAATCTTCTTTTTCTTCTTCCTCTTTTCCAACGTCTATGTGGTCGCGGGTGCGAATCGAGTCGCACATATGTGGATTTGGCCGTGTTTTATGGCCGAATGCTCATCCCGACGCCAACCCTATATGGAAGGATGTAAGCACGGTTGTGTGTTTATTTGGTCTGAATATGTCTGAATATGAAGAGGAAAGTGTTGGGACAAATTCCCAGTCCCAGAGCCAGAAGAATTAATCAGACCCCAATAAAATCTCCAACCCGACCGGGAATCGAACCCAGGACCCTCTGAACCGAAGGCCCCAACACTGATCATTCAGGCAATGAGTCGGGCTCCGGAAGCTAATAGTAATATACATTATATACAAAATGCTTAATAAAAGTGCATTCGTTAAACTCCTGGTGTGTCTGAACTCCTTGGACGATAACACCCCCCCACCGTCCCCGCCGCCCCCACCAAACTCTGTTACTCAGATCTCAACATAACTGCAGCATTTCATATATTCGGAGTAAAAGGGAAATTAATGCAAGAATAAACAGTTTGAGTAAAGATGCAATATTCTGGTTGAGAATAAATACGGTAATTTTGTTGTAATTATGGTAACGTGATAAGCTATAAATAGTGACATTTTATACAAATAATGAGGCAAAGATATATACACACACACCCACACACACGTCGAAAAAAGGTTTCTCGCCCTTCTTGTCCATGGCTAGATGATGAAACCAAGAGAATGATGGCCCACCGTGTCTCGTTATTTCGACATTACTGTATAAACAAACCCTAGATGACACAGACTTCGAATCTTAATGCATCTTAAGAAATCACACAAATCAATTAATCAGAAATAAAAAATGTACGTATTTCCAAATTTTAGCTAACAACTTAAATTCTAATCGCGCATTCGACCAACTTAGAGATCTGGGAATAGGAAAACATCAACAGAGATAGACAACACCTGACATTCCACTTAACGAAATGAACAATTACTTTAGTAGATTAAATATTCAACCTACCCCAATTAACTGCACCGACTCACCACCCTCCCCTTCAGCCAATCCACAATTCACATTTCACCGTGTCACAGAAAATCAGGATAAAAATGCTTTGTACTCGATTAAATCAAAGGCTACATGTGTAGATGATATTCTATTATATTTATACATAACATTTTGGGTGCTGTCCTGCCTATACTGACGCACATACTGAACTACTGTTTACTAACCGGAACATTCTCTACTTTCTGGAAATCAGCCAATATTATACCGGTACTTGAGAGTGTAGACCCACGATCACCGTCTGATTATCGCCCTGTGTCCATACTTTCTGCGCTTTCTAAAGCCTTTGAACGTTTAGTATACGAGCAAGTTCTGTAATACCTAAATAAAAATGTTCTTTTGGTCCCTTGCAATCTGGATTTAAGAAGGGTTACAGTACCGCGACAGCATTTTTGAAGGTTATTAAAAACACTAGAAAAGCTATGGAAAAACGACTGCTCACTGTACATATCCTTCTTGACTTCAGTAGCGCATTTGACACCACAGAAATTCCGACTATGATCAAAAAAATGGAACTACTAAATTTCGACCCCGCTGCGCTTAAGTTTCTTAGTTCTTATTTGAGCAACAGTCAGCAGCGTGTAGCAGTAAACGACAAGGCTTCTAAATGAAAAATTAAACTTAGTGGTGTCCCACAGGGCAGTATTCTAGGGCCCTTACTTTTCTATATTTATGTCAATGACATATCATGTGTGACAGGATATAACACACACCACCTCTATGCTGACGATCTTCAAATACCACCTGTGACAACGAAGTTCGGTGAATGAAGTCAGGATGGTCGATCCGGCAACACTGGCGACACACAACGCCACGCCTGCGTAGCAGCAGGTTTTGACCAGCTGCTACCAACGTTGTTCAGTTGAGCATTGTGTGTGTGCCGTGTACGACCTGGTGGTGTTTCGTGCGTTGGTCCTGAACTACGAATAGGAACATGAACGACCAAACGATCAATGTATAGTTTTGTCTTAAGCTTGGCATGACGCATGCGACGATGGTACGTCTTTATGAAGATCAAGCACTGTCCTTGAAGTGTGTGTACGAGTGGTTCGCCCGTTTTCGAGGAGGCCGGGAAAGTGTTTCTAACAACCCCCGTAGCGGAAGACCGGCGACCGCCGTCAGTAACGAAAACATCGAGAAGGTTACGACGTTAATCATGAACGATCGGCTATTAACTGTGCGCATGATAGCGGATGAACTGCAGATTAGCCGTAAATCAGTGCGACAAATCGTTACCCAGAAGTTAGGGGAGAGGAAAACGTGTTCTCGTCTTGTGCCACATCACTTGACTGACGATCAGAAACAGGCACTTTTAGAAGCTTTACAGGATATTGTCGAAACGGCGGATGTGACACCAAATTTCTTGATCTGTATTGTCACTGAGGATGAAACTGGGTGTCTCAGATACGACCCTGAAACGAAACGGCAAAGCATTAAATGGCGTTCTCCCCGATCCCCTCGTCGGAAAAAGGTCAGAGCCGAAAAGTCACCCATCAAACTCGCTTTGAAAGGAAAGAGATTTGACGATATTCCTGACAACCAACGAAATGTGACGAGGCGCTTGAAGACCATCCCAAAGGAAGCCTTCTCGCAAATACTTCAGGACATGTATCGCCGATCTCATCAGTGCACAGTTATGGGAGGGGACTATTTCGAAGGACAGTAAGGTCACTGTCGTGCATTGTTCATCTATGTTGATAGTACAGGACTATTCACCGAACTTTATTGTCACAGGTTGTATATCGACACTGCGACTCAGGCAATCATAATTGGATCACGAAAATTACTGAACTGCCCAAACAATGCCGCAATCCCGCCTATCATACTGAATGGAAACTTTTTCTTTGCTTTACGTCGCACCGACACAGGTAGGTCTTATGGCGACGATGCGACAGGAAAGGCCTAGGAATGGAAAGGAAGCGGCCATGGCCTTTATTAAGGTACAGCCCCAGCATTTGCCTGGTGTGAAAATGAGAAACCACGGAAAACCATCTTCACGGCTGCCGACAGTTGGGTTCGAACCCACTGTCTCACTACCTCACAGCTACGCGCTCCTAACCACACGGCCAACTCACCCGGTGAACGGTAACATTTTTCCCTGCAGTAAAACGGTTAAAAATCTCGGCGTAATTATGAATGAAACACTTGATTGGTCTGATCACAAGAAAGAAATACGTAAAAAGATTTTTGGAGTGCTTCACCCTCTCAAACGGCAGAGGGATGTATTTCCATTTGAGATAAAGGCCAAACTAATACAGACACTGATTCTCCCTATTCTTGATTATTGTGACGATGTTTTAGTTGACATGACGAGAGAAGAAATAATTAAACTTCAACGAGCATATAATTATTTTCTGCGATTTATTTACAATATAGAGAACGATGTTCAAACCACCCCATTGGCGAAACCTGATAAACGTCGGCAGCTATGGTGTTTAGAGTGGTAGCTGAAAGTAAGCCACTATATATTTCTTCTAAATTCACCTTCTTATTGTCATTTCACTACTTAAATACACGTTCTAGATCCTTTCTTTCTATTCCACTGCATCGAACAATTAAAATTAATAGATCATTTCTAGTGACCGGCGGAATTCCCTGCCAGATCAGGTCAGAGAAACTAGCTCTTTATCAAGATTTAATGTCACCTGGCGAGACTACCTGCTGAGGACAGCTGACTGAATGTCTGAAGTATGAATGTGTGCGTCCCTGACGATTAGTCACTTTTAAGATTTTTTAATATTAATTTATTTTTAATATTAATTTAGTTGGTAATTTGTTTAAATTCATTTTCATTTCTATTAATTTATGTAGTTTTAACTATTTTAAGCATCTCAGTATTTTATTTAAGATTTTGAGTAGTATGTGCGTAAGTGTACGAGATGGCCCCGAGCCCTAACTTCGCAACTGTAAAAAAAGGAGTAATAAATAAATAAATAAATAAATAAATAAATAAATAAATAAATAAATAAATAAATAAATAATATATATATAAATAAATAAATAAATAAATACAGAATGTAAGGGGTATGGGTATAGATATTTTGTTAGTTGGTAAAGAAAAATACACATAACAACGTATGCTAGGTAGGGTTTACCTTGTCCTCTTAGTTTCCCTCGCGTTTTGGTCCGCGCAGCTGTGAGCTTGCATCTGGGATATAGAGGATTCGAACCCCACTGTCGGAAGCCCTGAAAATGGTTTCCCGTGGTTTCCCATTTACACATCAAGCAAATGCTGGGGCTGTACCTTAATTAAGGCCACGGCCGCTTCCTTTCCATTCCGAGGCCTTTCCTATTCCACCGTCACCATGAGACCTATCTTTGTCGGTGCGACGTAAAGCAAATTGTTAATTAGTTTCCCTCGCAAGTCTGGGATACAGAATATAATAGTATAAAGTTACAGTTTTGTGACGCTAATATTCTTATGTATAATTTTTATTAACGTGCCAGAAACCAACGACATGGTGCTGTTGCCATTTCAACACCTCTTTAAGGACCACCGACCCAAGTCGGGATTTGAACCTGCGAACTCGGACTCAGAAGGACAGCAACTTGACCAACTGAGCCACATGAAAAGAGGCGTTTGTGATTATTCTTATAAACAGATGCAGTTAGTATTGTTACAAAGGTTTTATGAGGAGCATTTATTAAAGCATACGTTTTCCAATTGTCCTAAATGCACGAGACCGGACGGAAGAACTAGCTGGTAGCTAAAGAGCCTTGCAGGGGTGTCGCTACCTCCTCTGCTCACTTTTGCTAACCGAAGTCCATGGCGTAACAGCCCCGAAGTGCCATCGCCTACCAAGCGACCGCTGTTGAGCCTGAAGGCCTGCATATTACGAGGTGTCGTGTGGTCAGCACGACGAATCCTCTCCGTCGTTATTCTTGGCTTTCTACACCGGGGCCGCCATCTCACTGTCAGATAGCTCCTCAGTTATAAGCACGTGGACTGAGTGTACCAAGAACCAGCCTTCAGATCCAGGTAAAAATCCCTAACCTGGCCGGGAATAGAGCCTAGATCCTCCAGTAAGAGGCATTCACGCTACGCCTACACTGCGGGACTGGCTGGTTTCTTCTAGGTCTCCTTACATTATAATTTGACTTAAGACATCCTGCATTCGATTCCTGGCATTGACAGACTTAAGAAAGGCATGGGATGGGGTGCAGTAGAGTTGGCGTTGAGTGTCCGGTAATCAAAATATCTACGACCAGAAAGGTAGTCACCTTCACGGGACGTAGTACCAAAGCGGTTCCTTTTTTTAAGAAGACAAATTAAATGAGGATTCTACTTCCTCACAAACGTAGACCAATATTATCAATTTTACGAACAGTTTAAATAATTCAGCCAGTATATGTTAAGAGTACAGAAGCTATGATTGTACTTGGTAACAGTCAAAACCATCAATATCTACTGAAGATCCGTCACCGCACACGGTAGGACCGGTTTTCGTTTCATATCCACCGGGCGAGTTGTCCGTGCAGTTAGGGGCAAAGAGCTGTGCGCTTGCATCCGGGAGATAGTGGGTTCGAACCCCACTGTCGAGAGCCCTAAAGATCGTTTTCCGTGGTTTCCCATTTTCACACCAGGCAAATGCTGGGGCTGTACTTTAACAAAGGCCACGACCGCATCCTTTTCACTCCTAGCCATTTCCTTTCCCATCGTCGCCATGAGACCTACGGTGCGACGTTAAGCAAATTCAAAATAAAAAATCTTTTCACAACCCCCTCCAAGGAATATTTGTATCCACGGTACCGGCCTGGACTTATACCCCACCCACTGAAGTTATTTTGTGGGTAACCCACTGCATTCACTCACCATTTAAGGTACAATGTAAGCCCAAAGAATGGTTGGATACTCAAAATAAATAACCATAAATGATGCGGTTATGGCTCAAAAGTACTAAAGGAAAGTAAGGGACGGGATCTAGTGTTTTAAGTAGAAACCGAATCGATAGAACGTGACTTCCCATTTTTAAAATGTTTCATGCATCAACTGCGATTCGAGCCTCGGCCGTTTTGATGAGAAGATAGAGCCACTGGAACTGAGTTATCACGCCCGCTAATTACAAAATAGTTACCCGCACTTTTGATGGTTCCATTTGAGCTTCCAATCAGTCCCCGGGCATTTGACGAAATGTATAGGCCTACGGATAGAACTTAGGCACGCATCCGCGATCTATCTTGCTACGGTTAGAATTTAAAAAAAACTTTTTCATAACTTACCGAGGATGCACATAGTTTTGACTTCTTAGTGACAAAACAGTCCATCTTTGAAAAAAGTTACTTATATGGCACTAAATGAGTAACTAACGTGCAGCTCACAATCCTGTCACAGTCTTCCCAACGCTGCAACTTAAACACAGCACACATCTCAACCACGGTACAACCCGAGAATTCCTAGGACATTGTTGTTTCCTGGAACTGAGGAGCGAAAGCTGACACGATGTTTAAGCTTGCAATTTTTTCTGGCCGTGGCCCCCGTTATCTCAGTGGTCACGTTCCGGCCCCCTACTGAGTAATCCCTTGCTATTTGCCCTTTCCCCATCTCTTGACATTTGTCAACAAACTGTTACATTCCCAATACGGAGGCCTCTGCAGGGAAATATCCCCGCGCATCACAATCCTAAGTGTTTTCCTTGCATTCAAGCAGTAAAAAATGGAGAATTATATATGGCCCTACTGAGCCTTGCTCGTAGATTCTTTGTCGCTACGTTAATTTAACATTTCGGCGTAAGTTTTTAAGTTGTTCGTACCATACGTAAAACTACGGCTGATCCTCGCTCTAGTTTCAGGGAACATTTTGGGGGTGGCGGCCCCCTCCCCCCCCCTTGGCTACGCCAGTGAACTCACCGATAATGGTATGAAAACGAGAAGCAGAAAAGAAGTTCCATGAACGAAGTCAATGAAGCACTTTTACAGAGGCAGTAAGAAAAGGACAGTTGATATGGATAATTATGAAATTATGAAATATTATACCAAGAGAGTAACCACATCAAACAATAACAACGTATACAAGCAAGAAAAGAAGACAGTGCATACAAAAATACAATAAAGGTATGAATCTCTACTGAAGACTCACTCTATTATCTACAACGTTCGTCAGTTGGAAAACATACATCCCTTTGATGTCTGTCTTGCTCGTTGGGAGTAGTGAAGCGAACGCAGCAGGAATAGTTCTTTTAACGGTGGTGGAGGTACCGAGGGAGGGGCTTCATACTGTCACTGTATTTAGAGAAACCTACTTCACGATAGGAAGAACTGTTATAGCGCTCGTACGACCAATTCAATTTGAAATATCACGAGCATCGTTTCTCTGAGAGTATTTGCGTCTCCTATGTGCTGAACATCATCATTCATGGACGACATTCAACCTGCATTCTTCTTATACAAAGCTCATAAATACCACCGACCTTACAAATTATCACACTTAGTTTTAAATAAATAGTACATGGTGAAAGCTCTCCGAGTCTTTGACTGAATGGTCAGCGTTTAATCCTTCGGTTCATAGAGCCCCGGTTTCGATTCCCGGTCGGGTTTTGAATTTTAATCGTGTCTGATTATTCTTTCTCACATGGGGACTGGATGGTTTGGCTTTTCCCAAAACTCACCTTTTCATATTCAAAGAACACACCTCACTACCAATCACCACTTAAACATTCAATAGTGATTACAATCCGCTACATAGGCTTGGCGTCAGGAAGGGCATCCGGCCATAAAACAGGGGAAAATCCAAATGAATGACTTAGATCTCACCCGCGACCCCACAAGTGTGTGAAATATGGTGGAAGAAGAAGAAGAATACTACATGGTGAACGCTGCAGAAACATGTATGTGCTAGAAATGAAAAAGAAAATTCCGCCTCACCATTTGCTCCTGTCGCCCGCATTGGCTGCTATCGATAAATGAAGTGGGGGTCCATCCGTTGGCATTATCAAATCTCTTACAGAATACTTTAAGGCGAACAAAGTGGGGGAAAATCGAGCAAGCGGCTGCGCGGTTTGGATCACGTAGCTATTACCATGCATTCGGGAGGTAGTGGGTTCGAACCGCACTGTCGGCAGTCTTAAAGATGGTTTTCTGTGGTTTCCCATTTTCACACCAGGCAATTGCTGGGAGCTGTTCCTTAATTAAGATCATGGTCGCTTCCTTCTCACTCCTAACGCTTTCCTATTACGTTGTCGTCGTAAGAACTGTCATTGTTGGTGCGACGTAGAACAAATTGCAAGAAAGAAATGTGACGAAAAGTCAGCAAATAGTTTTAAATATGTATGGTAGATTCTGTGACGAAGTCATTAACGAATCAAAGCATTTGACTGGCGTGCCTGTTTGCAGCTTTTATATGGTTCGCGCCGAATTCCAAGTTCACGGGAAGCCACGTTGTTGTGTGTATTTTATTGTTATGATAGATGAAACCCTGCTGCCTGCTGCACATGCCGTCAGCACCACGCTAAACTAACGAATGTGAAATTTCCTACTGTTCAGGCAAGAATAAAATAGTTTCATGTGATGTTATAAATCTGTCCTTCTCAACAATGTCTCAGCTAAACGGTACTGAGGTACCAGGTGTGTCGATCCGTCCTGAAACACCCATGTTAGTATGTGGTGTATCCTCCACTGGTGGCAATGCAAGCGTTGATTATGACATCCATTTTATCATACAGATGGCGAATACTGTTTTGGAATACATTTTTCCGCGCCTGTTCGACCTGTTCACGTAGTTCTGCAAGAGTTGTGGGTTGACGAGTCGCACGTGTCTGTTTTCTTCCAATCATATCCCACACATGCTCGATGGAACACAAGCGTGGAGATCCTGATGGCCAGTGCAGTTGCTGCACGTCTTGCAGATCACGTTGAGTTTCAAGCACAGTTTGTGGGCGAGCATTACCCTGTTGAAAGAACATATCTCTTTCCTGCTGCAGGAATGGCAAAAGAACGGGTCTTACAACATTCTGCACGTACCGAGCGCTGGTCAGCGTTCCCTCCACAAACACCAAATGTGAACGAGAGTTGTAGCGTATCGCATCCCAGACCATAAGGCCTGGGATGGGGCCAGTGTGTCTTGGACGAATGCACTCTACGAGACAGCGCTCGCCAGATCTACGTCGTTTGCGCAGACGACCATCACTTGTGTGCGGGCAGAATCTGATTTCATCGCTGAAGACCACGGCCCGCCATTCCATCTTCCAGGTGATTCTCTGACGGTACCAGGCGAGCCGTGCAGGTCGATGCTGTGGCGTGAGTGGAGGACCGGTGTTGTGAGTGCCCGTAGTCCCACTGATAGTAACCGGTTGGCAACGGTTCGTGTTGACACTTCTGGGCTCACAAACCGTCTATCTGTGATATGGAAGCTGTACGATCTGCCACTGCTGCCTTTACAATACGACGATCTTGGCGGACGTCTGTGCTGCGTGGACGTCCAGTACCCCGTTTACGAGTATGAGAATGTTCACGTGACCATTACAACCAGCATTGTTGCACAACTGACGCAGCACGTCCATCTTGTGTGGCAATTCTCCAAAAGGACCATCCCGCCACTCGGAAGAGCACAATTTGACCCATGTCAAGCTCGCTCAGTTGGCTGTAGGAAGCACGAGTGCATCTTCGTGGCAGATGGCGCTCTGGCAGCTATGTCACTACGCTATCTGTTGGCGGTCGACGTTGAAACCATTATCAGTAAATCTACTATCCCCGAGGTGCCATCTGCATTCATTGGATCAAAATCGATGTCGTCTTTCCAGGTGTACTACTTTTTCCCGGCAGTGTAGGCCTATATCCATCACGTTTTGACAGGCACAAACTTTTCAAATATGTCCAATTTTCTATGTTTAAATAGTATTCAAGCTTAGAAACAGTTCTTTATCAAGTATCCAAAAAGTCCATGGTATGGAGAAGATCCCTTTTTGAACTATACTACTCATTAAATCCTTTGGCAGCTTATTGTTAGCATTGCTCGGGGATGTAGCTCATTGTGGTCTCTCCACGTTTTTTGTCCAGTTATTGCCGAGTAAGAAAAGGCCAGTCGTATTACATTGGTTCATACTAGGGGTATCTCTGCTTATTAGCCCTGTGTACGGACGAGTGCGTAAATAGTCTGAAGAACTTTGTAATTGTCGGGTCGTTGATAGTGTTTACCGTGTAATCATTTAAGTCCAGGATTGAGATACGTGCCCGAGGTACGGTACTATTGTTGTATTTGCCAGGACTGAGTGTAGAAAGACCCATGGAAAAACTACACTAAAATTTTAAAAAATCCATTGTCAGTGACCGAGTGCCAACCTTGTGTCTCCAGGTAGTGCACGTTCCCATTTCCAATATGGAATGGAGTAAATTCTTGGCTCCGAATTTGTCCCTTTGTATGAATTTGTAAGTAGTACATTATAACATTTACTTTGCTCCAATTAATGTGTATACTAGTGATGTATAATTATATCGGTCAGTTACGTTTACCAAACATCTCATTCGTTAAAGTAACACTGTCCAGTTTTGTTCCGGAGAGTTCGACTAGAATGATTCGAATGTTCAATCATTGAACTACCGGCTACTAGCGATATATAATGAATACTTTTGACTGAAAATATTTGATTATTTAGCCTTCTCGACTACGAAAGTGGCTCCCATTGTATTAATTTGTAAGTCACCCAAAATAATTTTTTTGCTTAGTGGCTTTACGTCGCACCGACACAGATAGGTCTTATGGCGACGAAGGTTTGGGAAAGGCCTAGGAGTTGGAAGGAAGCGGCCATGGCGTTAATTAAGGTACAGCCCCAGCATTTGCCTGATGTGAGAATGGGAAACCACGAAAAACCATTTTCAGGGCTGCCGACAGTGGGATTCGAACCCACTATCTCCCGGATGCAAGCTCACAGCCGCGCGCCCCTGTCCGCATGGCCAACTCGCTCGTTAATATTTCCGAAGAGTGTCTGTACTAATTATTTCTAATTGTTATTCAATTACAATGAAAATATATAATTCGTGAGGGCAACACTGTCCACTTTTTTTAGGGTTTCGACGAGAAATATCGGCATGTTTTTTTATGGAACGACTGACTACTTTCATTATGCAAAGTATTTTTTTAAAATGCTATTTGTTCGGGGCGTCGACCTACAGAGATCCTTTGCCCCTTACTTTCGACTGAAAACATTCGACTATTCACTCGATAGTTCGAACGTTATATAGTCTGACTTGTCCGTAGTGATCCATCGTGCTCTAGAAGGTTATGAAATAGAGGTTGAAATAAGTAGGGTAATTGAGCAACAATAAATAGTAATAATAATAATAATAATAATAATAATAATAATAATAATAATAATAATAATAATAATAATAATAATAATAATAGTGTTGTTGTTTTCAGGTCGCACTAACTAAATTTACGGTTTACTGAGACAGCAGTGTGGGGGAATTTTGTCCCGCAGGTGTTTTTTTATGTCCCCTTAAATCTGCAGAAAAGGTTATCGTACTTGTGTACCTGCAAATAACTGACTAAGCTGGGATCGAACCCAGTAAGTTGAGCTCAGAAACACATCACTTTACCGTCTAGGTCATCCACGCGACAAGAGCGATTTTAGGAGTTACAATCTGAAAATCAGAAATTTAAACTGTGGTTATTAGCTTAGTCGAACTCTAATTAACTAACTCCATGGCACTACATGCCTTTCCAGACCGGAGTCGCTGCCTCACCGTCAGATAGCTCATCAATCCTAATCACGTGGACCTCGAACCAGTCTTCCGATTCAGGTAAAAATCCCTGACCTGGCCGGGAATCGAACGCTGGGCCCCCGGGTAAGCGACAGGCACGCTACCCCTACACCACGTGGCCGGCGGAGTCGAACTCTAGACAAGGAAATACGAGAGGTAGTATGGTGTCTCCATTACATCGGCAATAGGATCGTGTTCTGATGTGATGCATTCACCAGCTTATTAAAGTCTAGTATCAATCACCTACTGTATCTCCAGTTCTGCGATAACGATCAGTCCGAGAATGGATTGTCTGAGCTCCTAGCTAACAAGGAGAGGCCAGACCTTGTGTCCAACCGATTTCAACGAGCATCGATGTACCTGTTGGAGAACACTCAACAGTAACTCGTGTATAAGGGTATAGATCAATACGCTTTCGTTTTCCAAAAAATTGAGGTCAAATGTCATGACGCAGGATCCGCTTCGTAACAAATGGAGGTGATAGAACACTTCTTCTTCTTCTTTTTCTACCGCTTATCCCACACCTGTGGGGTCGCGGGTGCGAACTGTGTCGCACATGTGGATTTGGCCCTGTTTTACGGCCGGATGCCCTTCCTGACGCCAACCCTATATGAAGGGATGTAATCACAATTGCGTGTTTCTGTGGTGGTTGGTAGTGTAGTGTGTTGTGTGAATATGAAGAGGAAAGTGTTGGGACAAACGCAAACATCCAGTCCCCGGGATAGATGAATTAATCAGAGACGATTAAAATCCCCGACCCGGCCGGGAATCGAACCCGGGACCCTCTGAACCGAAGGCCAGTACGCTGACCGTTCAGCCAACGAGTCGGACGGAGGTGATAGAACACTAAACCTAATAATTTCCGAAAAATGAATGAATCACTGAATCCAATACAACGCATACATACTTGGAGAGAGTTACACCACAGTCAATCGGAGCAGTGGCCGAGTAGTCAACGTGTTTGCCCTTGTGACCATCGACGACTTGAGTGCGAATCTCGTAGCAGCTATATTTTCTGTATAAAGAAAATTATTATTTGAAGGAACGTCAAGATAAAAATGCGAATAAAAATATTACGCAAATTTCAGTACACTTTATTTTCTACAAGAAATTAATATAGGCGTAATCGTTTTCACAATTACTGGTGGACCTCTCTCCCTCTCTCTCCTCCGCTGAATAGAAAACGGCCAGGAATATAGGTACCCGTTAGTTCGTTGTATGTCACTGAGCACGCTGACAAAGACTTGTAAAATAGGGATAGGCCTATTTGTGCAATAAGTGTTTAAAAATTAAATCAGTTATTAAACACGTGTTCGCACTTTCATCTTCACGTTCCCTCAAAACATAATTAATTTTTTTACAACAAATTGCAGCTGCTAGGAGACTCGAACTCACGTCGTCGAGGTTCGTAGGCAAGTACTGCGACTACTTGTTTTTTATTCTATGTTTCAATATTTACATTCACATATGAAATACATTTGGACCTGGCAGGTCTTGCTGTAAACTTTTAAACATTTCCCGTAGTTCATTCATTATGTCAGGTAAAATAATTATTATAATTTCAAAGTTTTATGTGAAACTTATAAGTGAAAAACATAAAAACACAAGTACATGTTATACATCAATACAGTTCAAATAGTGGTCACACCTATCTCCTAGTTGTCCACTTTCACTGAGTTTCCAGAGCTCTTTCTTCACGTTGTACAAGAGAGCCGGGAGTATTACACCATCAACACTGTCCAGTATGTATGTGATGTATTGTCATATTATCCACACAATCGCTTGTTTGATCTCGGGAAAGGCCGTCACAGACAGTCGCATCAGCTTCCTGTCATCGATGTCTCACCTGTCGTTTACACCACCTCCGTGTGTGAACTGCATTTGTGCTCGATGTTAAGCGGTGCATCTCTGTATCCGTTTGGCCACACATCACACACCACGAAGATTGTTCCAGATGTATTTTGTGACGACGCTGTGTTGTTGGTACCAGACGTTTAGAAAAAAGAATATTTGAAAACGTGCGTGGGACGAAAGTTTCATACGGCTAAGGTTTTGCCCGCACCGCAGGCCAGTGAGTGTAGAGTGCCGTAGTCTCAATCCGTGCGGTGAAGATCACAGCTCGTCGTATCATATCGTAAATGGTTTCGGTACTGGCATTCGTTCCTAGCCGTAGTTCTTTAACACACTTTTGGAATCTATGCTCCAAATGTCTCTGTGCAGTGCCTTCGAGAAGTTATCCGACTCTAATAATATATAAATATCATGTTTAAGAAGGAGGGCTTGGCATTTCGTTCCTTGTGCGATGAGTCCCAACCCACCAAGTCTATATGCGAGATACAATTGTTCCCTTTGTACTCTAAATAGATGACCTTGCCATATGAACCAGCCTATATATTTTGAGAACTGGATTTCAAAGATTTTAGGTAGCGGGAACACTTGAGCTAGAACCAAACCTTTGAGAGAACATAAATATTTGTCACCACACTCCTCTGAGTATTCAAATTCCTTTGACGAAATTTCATCGTCACACCCCTAACATTGGCAATGACGTTAGCCCAGTTGGTTACTAAAGTATCGAGCACAGTTTGAGTCCAATTAATACCAAGGTTCTGCACCTCATCAACAATTTTAAACCAGATTTCCTGAACGATGTCTACCCAACCGTTGAAGTTAATTAAAAGAGTTTTCCTGGAATTGGTTTTCGTCCCTGCACTGGCGCTGTATGTGATAAGAGCTTGAGAGATATGTTGAATGTCATTTTCACCTCTTAGTAACATCAATATATCATCAGCGTAAACACACATTGAAAATTTATTCTTTCTGTATCCTTGGAGCTGTAGTTGAAGTGTTCTAATAAATGTTTCCAGTCCTATGACAAAGAGAAACATGGGGAGGGGGCATCCTTGTCTTACTGATCTTTTATCGGTATTGATGTCGAAAGGAATCCGTTGACAAGGATTCTGGATATGGAATTGCAGTTAATCACTCGAAAGCAATCGATCACTGTATCATCGAATTGGAAGTGCTTTAAAACGATGTATAGGTACTGATGGCCAATACGATCAAATGCTTTATCAAGATGTATATTCAATAAGCTGAGGTGGTCACTCGGCTGGGATTCTACTTTTGTATGGATATCTCATAGGCCTAGTGTTCGTAGATTATTCAAAATGGTACGTCCGGGAACACTACAGCACTGTTGGATTCCAATATTATGTCTGTCAGGACAGTCTTCAGACGACGACCTAACACTCTGGTTAATATTTTATGGTCACTGCATAGCAGAATAACCGGCCTGTCCTCCATCTGAAGAGTTACTTTCTTTTTTGTGATGAGAACTATAATATCTGCATGGTGGGTTTTACATAGGGCATGACGTTTTAAGATAGTGCGGATAACGTCACATAATTCATTGCCGATAATAACCCAGTATTGTTTATAAAATTCATAAGGGACCCCGTCGATTCCTGGAGAGAGATTGGGCGGAAGATCTTTCATGACGGCTTGAATTTCGTCATCACTAATTCCCATGCTAAGCAGTTCTTTACTTTCTGGAGGAAGTTGGGTATCGCAGCACCGAAGCAGTGTATTAACTTGGCTTATATCGATAGATTCCCTGGCGTATAACTGTTGGAAGAATGAGGAATTTCGTCTCCTTATGTCGTACAGCGACGCCATCTCTCGTCCTTCTGGCGATCGTATTTTATGAATGTACCGGTTTTGTTGCTCTCGCTGTGCACGTGCGATGTAATAGACACTTGCAGCTTCATCAGGTAGTATCTTATGATCCTCCAGTGTCACGTTTATTTGTGTTATTGTCCTCTGCTGCACCTTCAACAGTTTACATTTAACAACTTTCATCTCTATGTAATTTTGTACACCGGAATAATTTCTCTCCTGTAGCTGTCGGAGGACACTGTTATAGAATTCAGTTATATATCTTCTACTACCCGGCCACCGCTGCCGTTGACTGCGAGGTTACTCTTCAAGTATATACGCGTAGCACTGGAATTGGGGATTCATCAGTTTGTCGGAAATTATTAGGTTGCGGACCTGACAAATTTAAGTAACATTTGTTGGCCTTTATCCCACCTATGGTAGTAATACTGAAAGGTACGTTCTAACAGTTCTTAGAGGGAGGTCCGTTTACTGCCTGCCTGGTTGGGGATAGGGGAGGGGGGGGGGGTTGGTTGCCACGGAAACGTGAGCGACGCCACTGCAGTTGCCTCGGAGAAAAGTCTGGTGCCCGCCTCCTGTTGCTTGGAGTTGCCGAACTTCTCACTTCTGAGCACGTACAACAGAACACAGCTGTCTGAACGAACGAACAGGTGAGGCGGAAGCGAGAGAAAGGAGAAAGGAATGCGGGAATGTGGCAACTCCGAGCAATGGCACGTGTAATGTTTCTCCCTCAAGCCCTATCTGTCAAAACGCTTCTCTTAATATTACAGTTATAGTGCGTATGTCACGAATGGCACAAGCATTTAACTCCCACTTCTAACTTTGTGGAGGGAAGGCTAACCGCAAACAAGTTGAACCCTATCATATTGATAATTAAGAAAGTTCGGAACTTTTCAGTGGTAATTGGCCTAGCATTACATTAAGTGCAGGGTTAGGACTCTTGTAAAACTGGAAAGCCTCTTATCGTTATTTCTTACCATGTCGCTTTGTACGTAGCTGGAATTGGACCGAGCGATTTGGCCGCGTGATTAGTGTCGTGTAGGTGTAAACTTGCATTCGGGTGATTGTAGGCTCGAATCCCATCGTCGGCAGCTGTGAAGATGGTTTTCCGAGTTTTGAAATCCGGCAAATGCTGGGGCTGTACCTTTATAAGGGCCATTGCCGATTCCTTCCCAATCCTAGCCCTTTCCCATCCTTAAGTGGCTGAAAACCCTCAGTGTGTTAGTGTGACGATAATCCACGAGCTGTAATTGGTATATTATTTTTTTACAAAATTATCCTTCAGTGCAACATCTCCTTACTTTACGGGATCTTGATCGTCCACTGACAAATTTATTAGTTTCTCACGGAGGAGGCTGCAATTTGAATCCCGACCAATGTATAAGAGATTTTTGAATTTGATCGTCACGTCGCGTCGCAACGTTCCAAGTTCCACATATAACTCTATCTTACGCCACAGTGTTTCATACTCCGCACATAACTGTATGTTACGGAGCTTGTGTTCATGAGATCAACCGTTAAAGTAAGAGTGCATGCTTGCCTAATGCTAACTTGTCGCAATTCGTAAACTATTTTTATTTGCTTGCGGATACTCTGGGCCGATTCCAGAAATGATGACTAGTTTTAAGCCTTAGATAGCGTCTACCTAAACAAGGTCTAAGTCGGAGTACGATCTTCCATTGCATAAACAATGTTCAGCCGGTGTATAGCTAGATGTCGTTTAAAGTTTCAGTATTGGTTCCAAAATGGAAATAGAAATATCCTCCATGCAACACTTTGCTTGTAGCAACCAGTGAAATTCGTCGGTGTGTGCGCCAAACGCTAGTCAGCTGTCGTCTTCCTATACATTACTCACATATCGCTGGGCATGAGCAGAACTTGCCCACAGAAAAGAATATCGCTTGCGATGGAAATAAAATCGCATATTGTCAACACTAAAGCGACACGCCACCGTACGAAGAAGAGAGCTTTGATTATAGTGTTGTTACGGTGAGTATAATCTAAATAGCTTCTGCAAAGGTAACATTTAACTATATTACTGTGTAACCGAATGAGTTGTACGGACCATATACAGTACATGTACTGTAGCTTGCATTCTAGAGATCACGTTCGAAACGCACCATCGGCAGCCCTGAAGATTGTTTTCCGTAGTTTCACATTTTTACATTCGGCAAATACTTGGGACTGTTATTACGGCCACAGCTCTTCCTTCCCAGTCCTTGCCTTTTCCCATTTCATAATTGGCGAAAACTTACCTGAATTAGCGGGACGATTATCTGAAAAACCTACCAACACAACCTACTCTTTACTGTCACTATTATGTGTGCATTTTATTTAAATGCTATTTGTTCTGGGCGTCGACCTAGAAAGATCTTTTGCCCCTACTTGCACCATATGTGAGGAACCTGCTTGTATATTGTAAATGGTGGAAGTGTAAAGTATTGAATGTGAGGAAAGGAACGTTCAGGACGACACAAACACCCAGTCTCCAGGCAAGGGATCTTAATCATTTACAACTAAGAACGCCTGACCCGGCCGGGAATCGAACCCAGGGCTGCCCCCCCTACACGGCGGGGCCGGACGTTATGTGTGCTTACTCCGCAGTGAAGGTAATAACTGAATCCCTCATGGTTGATGTATGTGACAAGTCTCTGGCGATCTCTACAAGTTGTTCTGAAATGGATGTAGTCGAAGTGACCTATAATTCCAGGGAAATTATCCCAAATATAATAAAATATATAGTTTGCCAAGAATTGAAGTCAAGTTGACAGTTACCCGTCCGTTTCTGTAGTGTAGTGGTTAGTATGATTAGCTGCCACCCCCGGAGGCCTGGGTTCGATTCCCGGCTCTGCCACGAAATTTTCAAAAATGGTACGAGGGCTGGAACGATGTCCACCCAACCTCCGGAGGTCAAATGAGTAGAGGTGGGTTCGATTCCCACCTCAAGAATCCTTGAAGTGGTTTTCCGTGGTTTCCCACCTCTCCTCCAGGCAAATGCCGGGATTGTAGCTAACTTAAGGCTACGGCTGCTTCCTTCCCTCTTCCTTGTCTATCCCTTCCGAAGTTTCCATCCCCCGCGAGGCCCCTGTTCAGCATAGCAGGTGAGGCTGCCTGGGCGTGGTACTGGTCATCCTCCCCGGTTGTGTCCCCCGACCCAGAGTCTGAAGCTCCAGGACACTGCCTTTGAAGCGGTAGAGTTGGGATCCCTCGCTGATTCCGAGGTAAAAACCGACCCTGGAGGATAAACAGATAAGGAATAAGAAGGAGAAGAAGAAGAAGAAGAAGAAGAAGAAGAAGAAGAAGAAGAAGAAGTTGACGGTTACCGGACTGTCCCTTGTGTCATATGTTTCATGGTACGTAACATCTGATCGTGATTCACTACTAAACTTCGAGGTTAAACAGAATTCTCTACAGCAGGGCCTCTCAGGGTGCATGCGCTCGGTGCATGTACTGTGCACGGTGCAAAAGACGACTTCGCTTCGTTGACCAGAGTGCAGACCCCCACTCCTCGATTTGGAACAATAGCGCTGTCTCACTCTTTCCCCACGCCTGTCTCGTTCGCTCCCCCTGTCTCCCTCTTCGTCACTTGCTGCGTAGCGCTCCAAATCCGAGCCGAGTTGACCCGAGCTTAGCCGAGTAGCCCAGAGACGAAGCGTTGGTCCGAGCCCTGCCGAGCGGGAGCGATGCACAGTGCACGGAGCTCTTGCGCCTCAAATTGCACGCGTGAGATTTTGGGCGTTTGAGAGGCCCTGCTCTACAGTATTTAGACATGGCCAGTTGAACATCTGTTTTATTCAGTGTCTATGTGATAAATAACGTCTTTGCTATGCTGCAGCCATACTTAGACATTGTTTAACAGTAAACATCGTCTAAATAGCGTTTCTGCAATCGGCCTTATAGTTCTATGTGGTTAGCATGACGAAATCATCAGCTATTATTATAGGCAGCGTAAACCGTCTCTCGTATCAAACAGTGCCAGAGTTAGTTTCACGAAGCTTATTTTACCTCGTTCCAGGCTTCAGCTCAGAATAAGCAGATTTGAATTCACCGGGAATCGAATCCGTGCCTCCAGTTAGGAGATGGAAACGCTACCCCTGTACCAAGGAGCTGGCATGAGATTAACAGTTACAGAAAAATCCCATGTTTCCTTGATTCGTACTTGTTGGAACGTACAAGCTATTTTATTAGCATTGTTTTGATTCTACCCTCTATCCTATCACGGCACCTGTCCAGCAATGAATTCTTGGTTTGTTTAAAAAATGCCTTATCATACTTCGTGGATACTAGTACTCTTATTAGCGAATATCCTTACACGAAAACAAGTTCATTCTATACCTAGTTTTATTGAGGCAGAGCACGAAGCACCAAGCTCGGAAAAGTTTCTGATTTTATGGGGGCAAAAGTTAAGTTTAAAAAATTATACTTCAAGAGTTCACATGGCTGTTATCCATTCTTTCCTTCACTTCTAATCAACCTCGATCATAGAAGGTTAAAAGGCGCAGAGAAGCGAGACGCCCTGCTCGGCTCTCGCCTTCCTCTTACGCGATTTTTCATTACCCACCGTCTTCGGTCGCAAACTCTGTTACAGCAGTAAGTTTAATAGCTTTGAAGTATGCAGTGGGGAGAAAAATAGTTAATTAAAGTACTTCATGAATATGTATCGTAATGTTGTGTGTACAAGGAGCAGGTAATGACTTTGTGAAGCCAACCACGTTTGATTCTACCCAAAGGAGTTGAGGTGTGAACTCAGATAATGGAGAAATAAATAAGTAGTTTATAAGATAAAGGAAATTGGTTCAGAAAAGATAATTCGTAGCACTGTAACTTTAACCGATAAATTATTTATTTCCCGCGCTTTAAGATGGCCAATCTGCCACAGAAGTACGATTCCACGCCACCGAATATTTCGCCAGAAACACTGGTAATTTCTTTGCATAATCTTAAATTAAACAAATAAACCCTCTTTAAAAGATGTAAAACATTTTTGTTGCAGGCCCTAATAATTTCATCAATTTGTACTAAGTGACAGGCGAAGAGAAATTTTACTTTCACCCATATACATTTGCATACGAATAATCTGATCACTAATTCAATACTAAGATGACCGTGACGTTATTTCGAACAATACAATACGTCCGCAATTAATCACCAAAATGACGTTCACACATGTAAACTGACCAACTGAGATAGGTTCAGCCTCGAAGGAAACGTTAAATTTATTAACTTAACTAGAGGGCCCTGGTTTCTATTCATAATGACACGTTAATATAATCAATATTTTATAATAAAATGAATTATGAACTGCTTTCACCAAATCTAATGGTTATTATTATTATTATCTCTAATCGATTATTGTGTGTATCCTTCAGCGTTTAAGCAACCAACAAATCCATTTTCATTGGAAGAACTAATGTAAGTCTCTGCAAGATATCAGATAAATTTAACAGGGTCGTTGGTTTCTCAAATATGGGTTCAATCAAAACGGGGAGGTAGGTGGGTGGCGTGGAAAACCATGATAACTTATTTGAAAAAAGGAGAAACGAGATTTACTTTTAAGATAATTGAATATTTAACATTTCTCCGAATATATTTGCTCGATTGTTGAGTTAATTAGACGCCCTGGATTATACACAGAAAGTTAGCTGTTAGATGTCCCATTACCATTCGTTTTCACATTGTTATAATCAACAAAAGGAGTTATATATAAAGCTATGCTGTCACTCACCATGAGAAAATTATGACGACTTTGAGGTGGGTTTAAGGAACAGTGTTAAGGAAAATTTGTTGGGGCTGAACATTTGGGTCGATCAATATATAGAAAGTTTCAAACAGAGGGACTTCAAACAGACTACAATGACCCAAATAATAGGTCCGTAAAAGCATCATCCCACATGCTCAATTCTCTGGCTTTCCTGTCACAAGAGAATGTTCTTGAAATTTTCTAACAGCTTAGTAATGATGTGGAAGAAGAGATGATCGACGTCTTCGATTATTTCGATAAAACTTACATGAACGGTTCACAGGGCAGGGAGGATGGTCATAGCTCCTTGGTACCTAATAAAGCTTTGGGATCACTATGAAGCGACCACACAGAATAATCATAGAAGAATAAATATATGCAAAGGATTCTACAGTATAATTGCTTTAATATTGTCAAAAAAAAGCACCATCCAAGCACATGCACTGCATTGCATGAATTGTAAAAGCAAGGAGATACTGAAATCACCATCGCACTAGGAAATTTATGCGTGCAAAACCGAAGAAACCGAGGAGATAAGTATATAAAATGTTTAGAATAATTGCATAACATTATTAGCAGTATTAAGATGAAAATTGGTACCTATCTGGATGACCCTATATCATTGGTACACAATATAACTCTTTAAATTAAGTGGTAAAACACTTCTGCTTTTCCTTTTATCATATTTTTCAAGAGATTAGGTTTTTTATATCCGAAAAGTATTCATTAGGAATATTTACTTTAGGAAAATGGCTATTAGGAAAAATAATCATTAGCAATATTCAATTTAGGAAAATAGATATTAGGACATTTTAGATTAAGAAGGAAGTTGTAGGAATAGTGGACGGAAACGATTAAAGACACATAATAACACGAACTAAAGGTAATTGACCACACGGAGTAATATATGACTTGTTGTAATCGCGGATATGGTTGGCCCCTAAACTGAACAGTCAGTAGTAGTGACCAAATACATATAAACTACTTCGGTGCTCAATCCTGTTGCAACACGGAATGAGATTTGCTTGGCTTTTACTCTTGACCGAGAACTGACTCTGACGTTTATTGCTTTTCAATAGATTTTAATTTACATTCTGAAGTACCCTGGCAGCTAGCCAGCGTGACAGCTGACCCTATTTTGAGCCTTTTTAGTGAGCTCTTCAATCTCTGACTTAATGATATAATTTCCTCCGTGTTATATTTTATTTGGCTATAATTCAATTTCTGGTGTTAAACAATTGAAATCAATTATTTCCAATGATGTAAATGTACACTGAGTGGCCAAAAGTCACGGGAAGGGGTGCCCATTAGAAAATATGCCGTGTATGACCCCTAAGCATTGCGACCACTGTGGCGTAGCTGAGCAGCCTCCCACAGGTACCAGTGTCGTGAAGATGACAGGGACGATCATCAGCGCACGGCGCATGCGTCATAGCATAGCGGAGATTACACGCGAATTCGGATTTCCGAGGTCAACAATGTCGAGGGTGGATCTACAAAACGGTCTGTAAGTTACTTTCCGAAGCTATAAGCTGCGATCAATTAGTCCTACATATTGCCCAACAGATGGCAGAACCTGCCAGAAATCGAATCGGCACTCGAGTGTGAACCGGGAAACTCAAGAATATTAAGGTTCTCGTGCACCGTCTATAGACGGGCGTAGCAGTGGTGGACCGGCCGCGTCAGCCCGTCTATAGGCGGGAATAGCACTCATCGGGCTAGTCAGTGGATACATTTTGAAGTTTTAATTTGCATTTCGTTGCACCTCGTACCACATCGTGCCATTAGGGGCCGATGACCTAGCTGTTAGGCCCCTTTAAACAACCAACATTTTCATCATCATTTTATTGACCTGTCTCAGTGTGAACCTTGACTTTTAGAGCATGAATGTTACTGAGGTATGAGTAACGCTAGTAATCCCAATGTCATACCTTATACAGCCAGTTCCTATTATGAACGTAGCGGAAAAGTCGCTCATACGGTCAGTTGGTGCATGCATTTGAGTGGACTTGGTAGACTAATATGTAATAGCAAATTCTGTCTCGTTGAGGAAACCAACGGGAAACTATTTCACTCCTCATTTACCTAGTATGCCTCAACTGTGACGCCTGGACCATCTATGATAGCTGATGGCGGAGCTGTTGAGGATCAAACTAGCCTTGGCGATGAATGCTCAACATAAACTCATCCAGCTTATTCTCAAACATAAATGTTTCTATGGTTCCCAGAGTGTCATCTGCGGCTCCAACAGACGCTGGCTAACATTGATAAGGCGCCGTGGTGAGAATATTATCGTGTGCCTATACGTTCGTAACAAATAATGAAATGACAACATCCAGATTAGCTTAATCTTATTTAGTATGTACGCACATTCCTACGGTATAGTGTTCATTCTATTTTCATGTATCATTTTACATGTCCTATCAGGTGACCTAAGAAATTAATATCACTTTCTTATTCTTCTTCTCCTTCCGCCGCTTTTCCCACAACCTGTTGGGGTCGCAGGCACAACCAGATGTCCTTCCTGACGCCAACCCTGTATTGAGAGATGTATTCACTATTGTGTGTTTCTGCAGTGGTTAGTGGTGTAGTGTGTTGTTAATGTGTGGAGGGCCTGACGAACTAATCAGACGCGGCTAATATCTCCAGCCCGGCAGGGAATTAAATGGAGCACCCATTGGCCCAAAGACCACGACGTTGACCATTCAGCCAAGGATCCTGACCTGTAAATATATATCTCTGTATAAATAAAATTATAGTTTTGTGTGCAAAATCATAATTTTTGCCTCATGCTCCGTTTTTATATCCAGTCGCATAGACCAGGTGAACCTCCAGCTCCCGTACTTTCTGCTTATAATTGTCCCCGCATACAATAATGATGAATGAGATGCCTAATCACTAGTTTGCTAAGGAGTGCTACAACGTTCGGATGTGAAGCAAATAACAGTCATTTTACCACCCACGTTTTCTAACGTTCTGCACTTGTAAAAACGCCAAAGATGAACAAAAAGACGTTTAATAACTCATTAATGTATAAGCGTACTAATATTCCACTACTCCAAAACGTTACTGGTATGTGATATGTGTCTTGAGCGCGATCCATTAGCTCTTAATTGAATTTCTGTTCAACGAAATACGTGTATAGGAGTCAGACGGCTACTTGGAACTCCTGCGAATACTGTTTTTGTGCTTCGGCTGCATTCCGACCAGATTCCTCATAGACGAAAGTATGCCTGTTCATTCGTCGTTCCTGAACATACCAGCCATTGTCGATATGTTGACAGCAACTGTAGTGCTACTACACCAAATACCAGCCTACTACTATGTGTTCTCAAAAGAGGCCTACAAACGCAAGAGGAGGTACATTAGACGGGTAGCGCTAAGGAACATGCTGCGAGCGGCCGTCGGGTTGTTATCTCTTCCTATTCTGACGTAACCTACTTTCAGCTAGTAGCACCCCTGCGTAAATAAGTTATTAGACCTCCCATTCATCATGAGTGCATTCGGGTCACTTATAAGAAGAATGTACGGGGCTGGCGGGCCACCTGATATATACTGTATTTCTATGACCACAAGTAAACTGGCATACATACAACGATTTAAATACATAAAAACTACAGTCTACTGACACAATACTTTGAAAGGAGCCATACAAATTTTAATTCTAAATATTAAAGGAGTCCTTAAAAATGTTCCTAAGAATGTTAACTGTCTCATTTTCAGTGGTACCGAGATCCTTCAGGATGGCTACCGATCGCATAAAATCTGTCCCACGAGCTTCTAAGAGAAGATACTTTACCACCCTTTTGGGTTATACCCTCTCTATAAAGTGAGGTATGCACTGATGATAGATTCTCCTTCTGGTGAATTGCTTGATGATTATCCTGTTGGATTCGCATAGTTCGGTCTAGGATGAATCCTCGTTTTTCTTTCCTGTTTATATAAATTATATCTGCTTGACCATAACTGCCACTGTCTGAAACACAGTGCACCTCCTCAAAAACTTCCCATGACCAGTTTCGTAGTGATATGACTGTTAAAGAACGCACACTATGATGGCGAGCGTTTCTCAACAATTCTCCTTTAGAACATTTCTCGAGCGCATCACCCAGTGTTTCCGGCTCTCTACATTGTGGCTATATGCATAATATTGTGTGTTGTCTCCTTCCAGGTACCGCTCTCACCGCTTAAATCTTACAGGGCATTTTCATGGAATTAGACCATTGAGAGCACAGCAAGCCTTCCCTAATATTCAACCATGAATTAGTCGTGAGATGTTGCCCTTGAACTTCAATTCCTTTTTACTTTATGATAAACTTTGTACCATGTGTCATTAGATCGTTTCTTCATCTCATTTCGTATCTAACTCTCAGAATTTGACGTTGTGTCCTTATTGAATGGAATTTCCGCATATTTCAATATAATATATTTTCCTTTCTTTCCTTCAAGATCTCTGAAAATGGTCAAATTGTCATAATTAAGTCAAAACAGCCTTTGAGCTATGTTGAACTGCTGTATATGCGCTTCGGGCTCGGCCTTAATTAAACCCAATCCTGGAACATTCACGGTGCATATTTCATCTCCCCGGGGCAGTCATGTGGTAACCCAATTATATCCTTCACAGGTGATCGCAAAATGTAGTCAATATCGACTTGAAAATGTGATGGAATTTTAGTTAAAGAAGAAGTGGATAAATCAAACTTGGCCATATGCATTGGTTAATTATATTTCAATTTTGCTTTAGGATCAGCAAGACGAAATCTGCCAGAGAATTCGGATACGTCTCTGAACTTTACAAACGTGTCCTTCATTAAGGTTTATCATTTTTGATTTGGAGGACTCATAGTAAGTCCGATGCAATATAAAGTATTCACAGCGATATTTACGTGCAACTGAGCAGCTGTTGCATCCTATACTACCAAGATGATATGATTATAAAATACTGATAGGATAGAATGCTAGAATAGGAACGTTGTAAATTTCAGAGGCCAGCTGGTATCCAAATTGTTCACGAACGGCATCACCTGTCAGTTCTTTGATGGTATCATCAATAGGCAGTTGAAATAATGCAGGGGAGATAAAAAATCCTTGAGAAACACCTTTCCGAAATTTTATTCGTGCTGGTTTGTTAATGCCACATTCAACTTCGGTATAATTGCCTGAAAGAAGGTCAGTCACTAAGGCTCTTAAGTTGTTAGGCATGTTTATAATATTAAGATATCATGTGAGATGTTCGTACTTGCGTTATCATATGCCCTTAAATATCAAGGAATATAACACAGTAGTTTTATCCATTATATTTTGTACTCCGAAGCTAGCCATTAATAATCGGGATATTCAATTGGGTACCGGGAAGTGTGATAAAACCTCTCTGAAGTGCTGAAAAGTTAAAAAGACTCCGAATCGTATATCAGTGCCTTTTTCAAATAGTACGTCTGATTATCCAAACTATGAAAATAGGCTCCCAGTTAAATATATCTTCACCAAAACCTCTTTTTTGAATAAGTATTGTCCTGGTTGTTCTGAATACTTCTGGGTATTTCTTGAATTAATGTATAGTATTCACTAAGAAGCAGAGCAAATGATTGTTTCCAGCTCCTTCAGAGTTTTAATAGTAACACCATCGGGACTGGCTGCAGTATCTGTCCTGGCAAGAGCTTAAATATTTCGGTATCTGTAATCTCAAAATACTCCTCGGTACATATTGGATCTGAGGACTGGAGGAGTGTTAATGGAGTTTTGTTTCGAAATAAATCTTGTTAATGGTAATCAACTGAGTGGACGGGTATTTTGCATTGTATATTATTTAGGTTTTGTTACGCACAACTTTACGCCTTTGATTGCAATAATAGCTCTGCGCTAGTTCATATTAATATTTTCTCCTTCTTTACTCCCTAATCCGTTTTGTCAGTCTGGTGGGAATTTTTGATTTTGAATACGCTATTTCTTTCTCGCTCTGCAATAACGAACAACGGATGCTTTGAACACGCAAGTGAACTGAGAGGTATAGCCTTGAATTCTGTTAGATCAACACACAACAATTAAAATGACACAATATCAATATTATTTACGATGTATGTAAATGTTTCTCCAATTCCTTCATAACGTCTAATATATCTTCCGATGCACGAAGTAGAGAGCTACTGAAAATTTCTAATACATCATGAACTTTGTCGTGCAGACGATTTCTCTCGTTCACGCTACGCAAGATTTGATTTGAGGTTTTATATTTTGTTACTATATTTCACGATAAGTATCTCCATGTGTTTTACTGGCGTGAATTGCAGAATACATGAAGGTTTCTCCACAAATATCACAAGCATTTAGTCGACTACTTCGATGTATGGAACTCACCTTAGAGGATTGGACAAAAGTTGGTGCAGCTTTGTCTGACATCACGGATGGGAACGCTTAATAGCTTATATAACAAATGGCACAATCAAACATTTTTATTTTTAGAAGAATTGGTTTCTTAAAACGATCTATATAATAATAATAACAATAAAAATAATAATAATAATAAAATAATTGTAATAAAATTATAACTTCAAGACATTGTCAGGAAGACGAAATCACACACTATAAAGCGTCACTAGGAAATATAGTTAAAATAACTGTGGTTAACCTTGTCCTGCAGTTACCAGGTTCGTAGGAACCATGTAAACTGTATTCAGGCCAGTGAATGTTAAAAGGTTATATGAATCAAAATCGGAAACTAGAGTATAGTAAGACGTAGTGTTAAGCACTGGAAATACTTACGTTGTATGTGAATTTGTATATGATTTATGGATTTAGAATGTTAAACTAGTCGTTTTTCTTGTGATATTTTCTTTCCACGGAATTGCTTTTTGTACATTTTTGTAGTTGATTTTGTTGTTGTTGTTGGTAATTATGTTTTCACTTTACTTTATTATCACACTACTGTAAGTTATCATTGCCACCGGGATATTTCCCAATTGCGATGCATTTGTTAGTAAAATATATAAATATATAATGTTAAAGTGAGTAATAAGGGGAAATGTTTTTCGGTACTTCAATCAGGGAATGGAGTGAATGTCACGAATCTTCAAGAAGATCTTACCCAGGACAGGGAGTAAATGTGAATTCGCACCAGTCCTCTTTAAGTTCTATTCATACCGAGCTCGATAGCTTAAGTGCGGGCCAGTATCCAGTATTCGGGAGATAGGAGGTTCGAACCCCACTATCGAAAGCCCTGAAAATGGTTTTCCGTGGTTTCCCATTTTCACACCAGGCAAATGCTGGGGCTGTACCTTAATTAAGGCCACGGCCGCTTCCTTCCCACTCCTAGCCCTTCCCTGTCCCATCGTCGCCATAAGTCCTATCTGCGTCGGTGCGATGTAAAGCAACTAGCAAAAAAAAATATGTTCTATTCATATCAACATCTTTCACACCGCAGCAAAAAGTTGGACGAATAGAAGGAGTCAAACTGCGTACAAAGACATGTCTACCAAGAGTGCATGGATTCCATCACCACAAATGCAACCAAAAGTTTATCATGAGACAACCACGTGCACAACTGTTCAGATACGACAAATTCATTTTCCCATTGTGCTTGTGATGATAACATTTAATAACCTATGACGGAAATCATAACGACGATATGTATGTGACATTATTTTATTTTCCATTGGTCGCGAGAGACGTCGAACTGAAGAATTTGCCCAAAGGGACGTTATTTAAGTTCTAATAAACATAAGGACAAGCTCATTGTCACAGTATGCTAGTGATAACAATCTCTGGTGGCAATCATGACGATGATATGTACGTAACGTTCTTTTATTTTCTATTGGTCCCTAGAGACGTCGACCTGATGACATTTTGCTCAAATGGACGTTGTTTGACGTTCTAATAGACGTAATCTCACATGTCACATGCAGACAACAAAGCCTAAACAAACAAACAAACAAACAAACAAACAAAAAACAAAGAAACAAGTGGCACAAACAGCACTTAATAACCTTTGCCTGATGAGACGACTACTGCCGAGCCAAATGTACTGCTTATAGAAGTGCGACGTATACAGTGTGACGATATCATCGGCCGCACTCTTCGGCTTTCGTGACAAGGTCCTTTGTCGCTCATATCAATACCTCCTCAGTTACTCTCATGAAGCTCAGTAAACTCCTTCTAGCATTTAAACACTTCAATTGCGGGGAATGTGCACCATGGGGCCTAATTTCGTGTACATAAACAGATTTAAATATCAACCGACAATGCTAGAATTCAGTTCCAAAACATTGAACTCAAAACCTCACCTACTGTGCAACGATAATCAAAGCATATTTGCTCCAGGAGGGTTCCACTTAGAACATGATATAAAAGCATACCAGGAAAAATCTGTCGTGTTGTCTTCCAAAGAAGAGAAGAAAACAGGTTATCAATGCTGCAATTGTAAGAAAACTGCAGTTAGGACTGTTAAAGAAAGTATGCAAGGAATGCATTCAGAAGGAATAGGGTTAGGTGTGAACTATTTAAGGCCCCGTTTCAAGTTCCTTTATGATATTTTGGTTGTGTTGTTCAGCTACCACATTATATTAACTATTTTGAGCATATAAAACGTTTCATGTTTAACGCACATGTTCCTAGAATTGTATAGTTTTATACAAACATGTAAAGAAGTAACTGTGCAATATTTAGTTTCGTAAAGAATACTGTATATAATTTTAATACATTTTATTACAAATGTTAATGCATTATTTTTTTGTCTACCACTTGGTACGTAGTCCCTGTTACTACACATCGGTATTATTACAAGAGAAATGCAATGTCAGTTGTTAAGGGTATGAGAATATAGTAAACATTTAGTAAATAACAAACTATACATTGAGTCCTCTCATTTGACTCGTAAGAGTTTTAAAGTACTGTTGAAAGAGAGTACATCGAAAGGTTGTACGTAAATGCTTGCCTCCATTGCTACCTACATTCAGGCAAACATCCATTTACTCAAATGGCATATACACAGCACATGGTAATTAGGTAATTAGGTATGTATTACATGTCAGTTTTTCTTGAAATGTTTTCCCATTGATGCTTTAAAGGATGGCTCTTCCAAAACAAAAGTGCACTTATCTGCATAGTGTAAATCATTATGCCTTGTGTGGTTTGATTAAATAATAATATAGGGGTGGTGTTACGAAACATATATATTATATAATATTATGTAAACTTCGCTTCCTATGTAAGGAATATTTTTTGATACGGGAGCCTACCTTTAGCACTGAAATAGGGAAACCTGGAGGTAGACAGGTGAGGATTGCCGTCTTAGGACCAAATTTCCTAACGAGGTTTCGATCCCTCTATGTTGTTGATATCACTGAAGCACCCCTAAAACATCTAGATCGCATTTAAAAAATTAGCTGCTAATTCTCACTAGAAAACGATGGGATTTTTTTTTATTTTGATCATGATTTAACGTCATGCCTACACAAGAAATATTTTCGGCAGCGAAAGGATGGGAAGGATCTACAATTGGGAAGGAAGAGGCCTTTACTTTAGTTAAGGTACAGCTTGAGCAATTCTCTGATGCGAAAAAGGGAAGCCATAGAAAACCACGTTGAAAGATGCAGAAGGTGGAGTCTGAATTCATCATCTGCCGAATGCAAAGTCACAGTTGTGTTACAAAAACCGCGCAGCCAACTTGCTAGGTGATGAAAAGTTTACTTATGTGCGGTACGGAAGGCATCTTTTTCCGAATGGGATGTTGAACTGTGGGTAATGTGAATTCCGTTTCATAAAGTAGTCATCGGCGATGTTAATAAAAATGATCAAGGCAGATTTTTAAAGTGCACCATGAATAGCGAATTAAGAACAGGATGCTGAAACGATCATAGAAGTTTACTGAGGAATGAACTTATTCGTTGTTGTAAACTAATCAGAAAGATCAGATATGTATACTGGTTATCCTCGAGATCTCATATTGTATCACGAGTATGATCCGTCTGAATGGATGGGGACATAAGTTCATTCCGCGCAAGCAAAAATATTCGCCTGATGAAGCTGCACATCTATTACACAGCCGAGACAGAGAAGTTGCCGAGATTACCACAACAAGGGGAACAAAAACATAGCCGTTGTAAGCTGTTCATTCGATGTTTATCTGTGACAGGGACCTGTTTTTTTCACAAAGTTATCATACGCTATCCACGTTTCGTTATCACATTCGGTACAACCTTGAGAACACAAGGCGAGCACTTAACTAACTGGTACTATAGCAGTATTCGTGAAATGAAATCCAGTACTGATAATATTAGTCCTAGGTCGAACTATTAAATATCTTGCAAAATATTGTTAATCAGGTGGCATTACTCTCCACATCCGTAGTTTAACGGTTAACACTATTGGCTACCATACTCGGAGGCCCTATTTCTATTCCAGGTAATGCCAAATTTAAGAACGGCAGGAGGGCTGGTATGTGGTTAAAATAGCGCATGCAGCTTATCTCCATTGGCGGTGTTCCTGAAAAGAGCTGCACCACCTCGGGATGAGGACACGAGTTTACTTTTATTTAGGAGGAATTACTGGCCAGTAGTTGCTTGATTGGATCATAATTGCAGGATATTATAATATGACGATATATTTTTGAAGTAATGAAATATGGAAAGACATGCATATCTTTATATTTAAAAGTACCATCGTACTGAGCCGGGATCGAACCCACCAACTTGGGTTGAGAAGCCCAGCTACTCAGACAGTGTGTTTGTGTTTGATAAATTTTGTAGTAATGATATCGATAGTAGCGTTTGTAACTATTATTTTAGTAAGCTAAATTTGAGGCAACTGTCCAATATTTTGGGAATAGGAAAGCAATGTCATTAATTTCTTAATTAATACGATCACAAATAGATGATCTTAAAGAAGGGATTATCAAACGTGCCAGTAAGTCTGTCGGTTCTAGTCTCTTACCTTTAAGAACACTTAACAGCCAGCAAAACGTGCCGGGATTAGATAAAATAACTTTGAACATACAACAGGAGCACTTAAACAAGTGGTACTATAGCAGTATTTGAAGGAAATGCGAAATGTTTAAAATAAATCCCTTACTAATATTAATCATGCCCTAGATCGAACTAATCAACGTCCTGTTTCGAAAATTGTCTGGACGTACGAACGAATATTTTTATTTTTTTATTTTCAGAATTTCCTTTATGTCGCATCGACACAGATAGGTCTTATGGCGAAGATGGGATGAAAAGGCCTAGGTGTGGAAAGGAAGTGGCCGTGGCCTTAATTAAGGTACAGCCCCAGCATTTGCCTGGTGTGAAAATGGGAAACCACAGTAAACCATATTTAAGGCTGCCGACAGTGGGATTCGAACCCACTATCTCCCCGACCTACGAACTACACCTATAAATGATAAGATTCCTTTCCACAAAACACTCATTGCGTAGTTTTATTATTTGATGTTGGTTACTTAGTGTGTGGCAGCTGTTTCACCAATTGTGTTACTGAGGTGTTTGTAGTGGTAAAAATAAATCTCTATTTGAATCTGAGAATTATTGATTCAAAATTCCCGAGAATGTTCATAAGCGTCCGCCGCTCTATTGAATCCTATGCCTTTTTGAAATCCACAAAGTGTTGTAACCAGTCTCTTCTGTCTCAACACTCCTATTTTTATCAATGATGTGAGGATAATATTCGTGCGTGAAGTCGTCCATTTAAGAACCCAGCTCAGTACTTTCTCAGCTGTTGGTCCAGGTGAACTTCTACCCTATACTACAGTGCCTTCAACAATATCTTGCATGAAGTGGGCAGGAGAGAAATGCCTCAGTAGTTGTTGACTTCCTTTCCTGTATCCATTCTTGTACAAGGGATTAATGAGCGAAGGGTTTTCCGAATGTTTCATGACGTTTTGTGCAGCATATTTAAACATTCCTCAGTGATGGAGCCTTTATCAGAAGACTTGTTATTTTTTGACTCCTTAGTGGCATTCATGGTTATTTTTCTATCGGGATATACGATTTCAGCAGTTTCCTTGTGGGTGCTTCAAAGGATGGTCCTTCTTTGGCGGGCTTAGGATCAGGATTCAAGAGCTTATGAAAGGTTATCGCAGTTTTTCCTATGGTCGTTGTAAGGTTTCCTTGCTCATCTTCGAAACGCAGGTTCCATGAAGTGAATCTATTAGACGTCTTCTTTAAAACCCGATAAAAATTCCTGTCATTCTTTTTGAAGTTTTCTTCAATGACCTCCAATTGTTCCACTATGCCTCATCGTTTCACATTCCTAAGAATTTGGCCTGCGTTTTCTCTGCTCGTTACGTTATTCAAAGTCCTCATTATTTGACTCCCATCTGTGCAATTATTATTCTTCTTGTCTCTCTCGGCCAACTAAGGACCACGTCATTTCAACTGTTTCCTTTGAGCTTTAATGTTGGTCCAGTATTCCTTCAATCGTAGACGGTGTTGCTCCTTTCGCACTTTCGTACATACCTTTCCAGTTTTCAGCTTTGGCTTTGGTTGGAAATTCTGATGTTCATGGAGTTTCTTCTTAAATGGGTCACGCTCCTGGATATCTTCAAATGGAATCCCAATCTCCTGCAGATCTTCCTGTACCTCACTGAAGCATGTCCCCTTTGATTTTTTCTCTTGGAGGAAAGTGTAAATGCGGTTTGTTAACCGTGTTGACTTCATTCGGGCCATCTGTCCATAAAAATAATCCCCCTTTTTCCGCATCACGTCGGTTACTTTCTCCACATACGAGTACAACTCTTGGTTGTGCCGTCTCCTAAACTCGCCATTGTCTTTGACTGGAACTGTGATTCTCTTCAATTATTGTTATTATTATTATTATCTTACTAGCGAATGTACCCGTGCTTCGCTACGGTATTCTACATTGTATTCGAATATCGAAGTAATTAGTGTACATGCAGTAAATAAGATTGTTTTAAAATTGCATGACTCTTAGCGTTATCCGAGAAAGAGCATGGGGAGGTCCTCGTACGTTGTTTCCAATGTAAAGTGTTTGTTACGGATTTGTAATATAACGGCAGGCTCACTTGCCTACTGACATTCACAATCGAGTTGGGAAGTTTACATTATAATTGGAGGCCCCATTGCCTGCTACGATTTGGGGAGTTTTCGTTAAAATGGCAGCCCCCATTTCCTACTTCAAGACAGATTACAGTTCAGGAGTTTCTATTATAATGGCAGGCAATTACCCTACTATCACTCGAAATTAAGTTGTGCAGTTATCATTATAATGCCAGGCCCATTTTCCTACTGCCAGCCAGCTTACTGCCAGTCACACCAAGTTGGTGAGTTTCCATCAAAATAGCAGGCCACTATGCCTAATGCCAGTCACATTTTAGATGAAGACATTTCTTTATAATGGCGGGCACCCTTGCCTACTGCCAAACACAATCGGGTAGGGGAGTTTTAAACAAAACTGCATGCTCACTTGCCTTCTGCAAGTCAAATCGAGAAGTGAACTATTCATTACAATTGTAGGCCTTCCTTACTAATGACAGTTACACAGGAGTTGGAGAAGGAACCCTTTCATACTGCCAGTCAAAGTCGGTGTGGGGAGTACTGATTACAATAGCAGACCCACCCTTTCTCGATCGCTAAAAATCGACATCAGTGAATATATATAGATCGACATACGAAAGTATATGCGTGTTTACAATATTGAAGACCTTCATTTACAGATTAACTGCTACTAAACGTACGTCATATCGACAAAGGATTATACCATAAGACACGCCGGATTTAGTGGCCTAAATGGCTGGTCCTATGATATGTCATCTATTCTTGGGTCAGACTGAGTTAGAAACGTGGAACAGGGTAATGGTTTTGTAAGATTATCTCACATTACATTACTTTTCGGATAATTATGTGACAGCTACATACATAGCATTTGGCTCACATATGGCTACTGGGTGGGCCAATTTTCGTGAAGAGTTTGACGATTCTGTATTTCATATAAGTAATTGAAAGTATGAGTTATGCATGTGAAAATTCCAACTTGACTTAACATCGATGAATATAGAAAAATCAAACGTAAAAGGGATACACATACGGCAAAAAGTCATAAGACCAAGGTTGTAGATCATTCCAAATTGAACGGAGATTGTGCAATCCGTTATGATACAGGAATTTCCGAAGGTCTGCACCATCATTAAAATTGCCTGCATATTTCGATATTCTTCGGGGATAAAAAGTGAAAAATTTAATGATCTAGGATGTTTTTCCGTTCGTTACAGGCTAAAACGTATAATTTTGTCAAATTTCTATTATCTTCTTTTTCTTCTGGCAGATTATGCCGCAATCTGGATTTTGGGAGAGGCGGGTAAAAATTAGGACTTTCAGGAAAGTAAACGAAAAATTATGGAGATGGTCATTATTACCCCTTAAACGGAAAGCTGTACGAAAATTTCGCCAAAATAGTCAGTGTAGAGGTACACAGTCGTTACGATTTGATTTATATAGATAAGAAATCTGCTCCATGTAAAACACCTTTTGGGCTATGTCCGCTGAACTTAACCTGCAAAACTGACCATTCATGATATATCCCTTATTAATCCTCCTGACGAAAAAATACACATGAAGAAAAGGTTTAGAGGTGGAATTCCATCACGTTTGGTCGATTTCCAGTCAGGTTGGTCTTGTTCTGTATATATTGTGGAAGAGTAAAATCACCATTTCGGTTCCCTATAAACCGCCAGTCCATTCCGGAACATGAAATGTTATTTACGTTTAAAACCTACCTTTGGACAGGTGGATGATAAATATAAATTTTGGTCCGAATGTCTTCAGTAGTTTTCAAGTTGTATGGAATACGCTTTACATGCACCCGTTCGTGAGTTAATTCCGATGGGACTTGTACAGAAAAACGGTCCGTTAATGATATCTCCTTTATTAATCCTCGTATCGAAATGATGCAAATGAGAAAAAAGGTTTAGAAATTAATTTCTACCAAGGTAGGTAGATTTCCATTAAGTTTGGTTGTGTATATTTTGTGGAAGTGCAAAATCACAGTTTCGGTTTCGTATAAACCCCCAGTCAGTTCAGGGATTTAGAAACAATAAATGCCCTAAAACCTATCAAGGACAGGTGTATTCTAAATATGAGTCTTGGTGGAAGTACATCCAGTAATTTGTAGAAAGTTGAAAGTAATAGGAAATGGATTATAACTGAGGACAGTCGGATGACGACAAATATGTAAATGCCAAGTGAATGTATTGGAAAATCAAATGCCCCTCAATAAATTATGCTAGTGTGAGTTATGGATATAATAAAGCGGTAACAGGAGAAATTTAGGTCCAGTTATTCTTAGGTAAACAAATAATAAGAAGATGACTATTGGTGTTAATACATAATCTATTCGAGGGCGGTTATAACATCCAACGATATTTCGCCAATATCCCGCAGATAGGCCGATTGACGCATCTCTTGGCTTCTTTCCAAGGAACAACCACGAATTTAAAAGCATGATGAGGAAAATGGCAATACGTTACTTCCCTGCTGGCATGCAGTCAGAGACGTTGCCATGGTAACCTGTAGGTTCGTTGTCGGTCTGTCGGTCACTCAATGCCGAGCATGATACCAGCGGAAAATTGGAAATTTCTCCGTCATGTGAAGAGTAAGGTAAATTATGAACATAACGAAAGTTGTTTATTATGAAGAGACGTTTCACGTACGGTAAACTAAGTTTACAGAAAATCAATAGTATAAGAGAAAATGGATGGTTTTCCTATAAACCCCCCGTCTATTCAAAGATTTTAAAATGATATGCATATAGAAATCTTCCCCGGAATGAGTATACTCTAAATATGAAGTTTGGTTGAGATCTATCCAGCCGTTTCGAAGTGATGGTGGAAAAACCATTCAGGTTTTCCTATAAACCCCCCGTCTATTCAAAGATTTTAAAATGATATGCATACCGAAACCTTCCCCGAGATGAGTGTACTCTAAATATGAAGTTAGGGGATGGTGATGGTGGAAAAACCATTCTGGTTTTCCTATAAACCCCTCGTATATTCAAAGATTTTAAAATGATATGAATATCCAAACCTTCCCCTGGATGAGTATACTCTAAATATGAAGTTTGGTTGAGATCTAACCAGCCGTTTCGACGTGATGGTGGAAAAACCATTCTGGTTTTCCTATAAACCCCCCGTGTATTCAAAGATTTTAAAACGATATGCATATCGAAACCTTCCCCGGGATGAGTATACTCTAAATATGAAGTTTGCTTGAGATCTATCCAGCCGTTTCGACGTGATGGTGGAACAGACAAACAGACAAACAGACATACCGACAGACAAACAGACAAACAAACAGACACGAAACGTAAAAACCATAGATTTGGTCTTGAGTTGACCTAGAATGGATAAATATCTGAAAAATTGGCAAAACAAAAGAAATTAAAGACAGCGGACCCCCTACAATTTTATTTATATAGATTACTAGCGAATGTACCCGTGCTTCGCTACGGTATTCTACATTGTATTCCAATATCGAAGTAAATAGTGTACATGCAGTAAATAAGATTGTTTTAAAATTGCATGCCTCTTAGCGTTATACGAGAAAGAGCATGGGGAGGTCCCCGTATGTTGTTTCCAATGTAAAGTGTTTGTTACGGATTTATGATATAACGGCAGGCTCACTTGCCTACTGGCATTCACAATCAAGTTGGGAAGTTTACATTATAATTGCAGGCCCCATTGCCTACAACGCGGACAGAATCGATTTGGGGAGTTTTCGTTAAAATGGCAGCCCCTCTTTCCTACTTCCAGACAGATTACAGTTGAGGAGTTTCTATTATAATCGTAGGCACTTACCCTACTATCACTCGAAATTGAGTTGTGCAGTTATCATTATAATGACAGGCCCCTTTTCCTACTGCCAGCCAGCGTACTGCCAGTCACACCATGTTGGTGAGTTTCCATCAAAATAGCAGGCCACTATGCCTAATGCCAGTCACACAGTCACATTTTAGATGAGGACATTTCTTTATAATGGCGGGCACCCTTGCCTACTGCCAAACACAATCGGGTAGGGGAGTTTTAAACAAAACTGCATGCTCACTTATCTTCTGCAAGTCAAATCGAGAAGGGAACTATTCATTACAATTGTAGGCCTTCCTTACTAATGACAGTTACACAGGAGTTGGAGAAGGAACCCTTTCCTACTGCCAGTCAAAGTCGGTGTGGGGAGTACTGATTACAATAGCAGACCCACCCTTTCTCGATCGCTAAAAATCGACATCAGTGAATATATATAGATCGACATACGAAAGTATATGCGTGTTTACAATATTGAAGACCTTCATTTACAGATTAACTGCTACTAAACGTACGTCATATCGACAAAGGATTATACCATAAGACACGCCGGATTTAGTGGCCTAAATGGCTAGTCCTATGATATGTCATCTATTCTTGGGACAGATTGAGTTAGAAACCTGGAACAGGGTAAAGGTTTTGTAAGATTATCTCGCATTACATTACTTTTCGGATAATAATGTGACAGCTACATACGTAGCATTTGGCTCACATATGGCTACTGGGTGGGCCAATTTTCGTGAAGAGTTTGATGATTCTGTATTTCATATAATTGAAAGTATGAATTATGCATGTGAAAATACCAAATTGACTTAACATCGATTAATAGAGAGAAAATCAAACGTAAAATGGATACAGATACGGCAAAAAGTCATAAGACCAAGGTTGTAGATCATTCCAAATTGAACGGAGATTGTGCAGTCCGTTATGTGATAGGAATTTCCGAAGGTCTGCACCATCATTAAAATTGCCTGCATATTTCGATATTCTTCGGGGATAAAAAATGAAAAATTTAATGATATAGGATTTTTCCATTCGTTACAGGCTAAAACGTATAATTTTATCAAATTTCAATTATCTTCTTATTCTTCTGGCAGATTATGCCACAATGTGGATTTTGGGCGAGGCGGGTAAAAATTAGGACTTTCAGGAAACTAAACCAAAAATTATGGAGATGGTTATTATTACCCCTTAAACGGAAAGCTGTACGAAAATTTCGCCAAAATAGTCAGTGTAGAGGCACACAGTCGTTACGATTTGATTTATATAGATAAGGAATCTGCTCCATGTAAAACACCTTTTGGGCTATGTCCGCTGGACTTAACCTGCAAAAGAGACCATTCATGATATCTCCCTTATTAATCCTCCTGACGAAAAAATGCACATGAAAAAAAAAAAGGTTTAGAGGTGGAATTCCATCAGGTTTGGTCGATTTCCAGTCAGGTTGGTCTTGTTCTGTATATATTGTGGAAGAGTAAAATCACCATTTGTGTTCGCTATAAACCGCCAGTCCATTCCGGAACATGAAATGTTATTTACATTTAAAACCTAGCTTTGGACAGGTGGGTGCTAAATATAAATTTTGGTTCGAATGTCTTCAGTAGTTTTCAAGTTGTAAGGAATACGCTTTACACGCACCCGCTCGTGAGTTAAGTCCGATGGGACTTGTACAGAAAAACGGCCCGTTAATGATATCTCCCTTATTAATCCACGTATCGAAATGATGCACATGAGAAAAAAGGTTTAGAAATTAATTTCTACCAAGGTAGGTAGACTTCCATAAAGTTTGGTTGTGTATATTTTTTGGAAGTGCAAAATCACTGATTCGGTTTCGTATAAACCCCCAGTCAGTTCAGGGATTTAGAAACAATAAATGCCCTAAAACCTATCAAGGACAGGTGTCTTCTAAATACGAATCTTGGTGGAAATGCATCCAGTAGTTCCTAGCACTCACGTACATACGGCGTAATTAAGGAAGAAGATAATACAGTTAAGAATGCTGAAACTAATAGAAAATGGATTATAACTAAGGACAGCCGGATAACGACAAATATGTAAATGCCAAGTGAATGTATTGGAAAATCAAATGCCCCTCAATAAATTATGCTAGTGTGAGTTATGGATATAATAAAGCGGTAACAGAGGAGGAATTTAGGTCCAGTGATTCTTAGGTAAACAAATAAGAAGATGACTAATGGTGTTATTACTTAATCTATTCGAGGGCGGTTATAACCTCCAACGATATTCCGCCAGTATCCCGCAGATGAGCCGATTGACGCCTCTCTTGCCATCTACCCAAGGAACAACCTCGAATTTAAAAGCATGATGAGGAAAAGGGCAATACGTTACTTCCCTACTGGCATGCAGTCAGAGACGTTGCCATGGTAACCTGTAGGTTCGTTGTCGGTCTGTCGGTCACAAAACGCGGAGCATGATAGCAGCAGAAAATTGTAAATTTCTCCGTCATGTGAAGAGTAAGGTAAATTATGAACATAACGAAAGTTGTTTATTATGAAGAGACGTTTCACGTACGGTAAACGAAGTTTACAGAAAATCAATAGTATAAGAGAAAATGGAGGAAAACCACTGTGGTTTTCCTATAAACACCCCGTCTATTCAAATATTTTAAAATTATATGCATATCGGAACCTTCCCCGGGATGAGTATACTCCAAATATGAAGTTTGGCTGAGATCTATCCAGCCGTTTCGACGTGATGGTGGAAGAACCATTCTGATTTTCCTATAAACCCCCCGTCTATTCAAACATTTTAAAATGATATGCATATCGAATCCTTCCGCGGGATGAGTATACTCTAAATATGAAGTTTGGTCGAGATCTATCCAGCCGTTTCGACGTGATGTTGGAAAAACCATTCTGGTTTTCCTATAAACCCCCCGTCTATTCAAGGATTTTAAAATGATATGCATATCGAAACCTTCCCCGGGATGAGTATACTCTAAATATGAAGTTTGGTTGAGATCTATCCAGCCGTTTCGACGTGATGGTGGAACAGACAAACAGACAAACAGAAACAATTTTATTTATATAGATTATTATTCACATTTTTACTTCTGTGCGAATGTTATGTTCCTTTCATGGCAATTGCTGTATAGAATTACGTGCCTAATATTATTCCTGCCGGGGCGAGATGAGGCGTTGGCCTTCTGGCCCGAATGTGGCAGGTTCGATCCTGGCTCAGTCCGGTGGTATTTGAAGGTGCTCAAATACGTCAGCCTCGTATCGGTAGATTTATTGGCACGTAAAAGAACTAATGCGGGGCTAAATTTCGGCACGGCGGCTTCTCCGAAAACCGCCAATGTAAAGGGGCGTAAAGAAAAATAACAGGATTATTATTCCTACGAATATCCTAATCGATGTATTAATTCTACTTGTTGATAATCAGCATGGAAATCCTGGAATGTAACAACAAAATCTCTCATTTTTATAATTTAGACGAAAGTATCATAATAATAACGCAGAGTAAATTAAGTTGTTCCAGTTTGATCAGTTCTACAGTACATTTGATTTATTAGAGGTGCTACTTCTATTTATTCAGGAACTACCGAGCGGTGTGCGGTTAAGGGCGCGCAGCTGTGAGTTTGCATTCGGGAGATAGTGGGTTCGATCCCCACTGTCCGCAGCCCTGAAGTTATTGTTTGTGGTTTCCCTTAATTAAGGCTGCGGCCGATTCCTTCCCACTCCTAGCCCATTTTCTATCCCTTCGTCGCCATAAGACTTATCTGTGTTGGTGCGACGATAGGCCAATTGTAATTATACATATTCAGAAAGAGTTCCAGGAAAGCAAGGGTTTCCCCACATACTGTCAACGCAGCCCATAAGAGATAGTACTGCAACAATCGGTGTAGTACCCGTAAAACGTACAGTCAAAAAGATATTGTATCTTTCTTTATATTATTCCTCTATCATAGATTGCATACAAGGTACATTGCATATAAATTTCTTTTTTCCTAAATTCAATCTTGGCTGTACGAACCAGAACAGTAATGTTGCTATCCACCCTAAATAAATTTTTTAACATTTATTAATTTTAAAGTTGTTAGTTCGGTTATGCAACCTCTATTTTAATTTTATCTGTCGCTCCGTGTTTTGAAATATTTTAAAAAATATGGCTGCTCGTGCGGAACTCGTATATTTCTAGGTCCCCAGACCTGCTTAGCGCTGTTTGAAAGGAAGGAATCCATTGGAGAGCGGTAGATAACAAACGGTTCAAATTATTGGAGAGTGCTTCCCTGAAATGTTTGTCTATGAAAGGGATGATGTACCTGTGCGAGAAAGCTTTGTCATTCACGAAATATCTGAAGACCAAAGCATGAGCATGGTTAGGTGATTCACATCTGCAAGACTGTTTACTCGGAGCTTCAATTGATGTTCGGTTGTAAGATAGACCACTACTAGAATGGCTATTCCAATGTTGGTACTGTATGTTGCAACTTTATGACGAAATGAAGATACTACACTACAGAAAAGTAATTAGTTCCTAATGCAATTTTCATCCATCAGTAGACTTGCCTCGTTCGAAATGAGATTACACGCTCTTGGGAAATCATTCGTAGAGAGACTGAAAATATTACCGAATGCCGCTAACGCCTCAAAGGAGTTTGCCAATATTTGATGTGAATTCTTATATTTTTACGTCGGAGTAGCGAAATATTCTCAGCAGTTAATCGTACGGTGAGAGGTAATTCATGGTTAACTAGTACAGTACTTTTATATGTCTAAATTAATGTGTTGGTAATCTCACAGCTAATTCCAGTTTCCAATTATGTCCACAGTGATTCGTATGAAAGGTGATTTGAGAGGTTCGATTCTTGGCTATGACCTTTTCTTATGTCGTCTTCCTGGCTGTTAAATTTTCCCTCATTCACAAGGGATCATCACTAGAATACAATTGGTGGCATTTCTTCATGTAATAAATTCGTCAAATCTTACGTCCACAGATGGCTGAAGGTTATGAACGTCTTTAAGGTCTGTCTGTATGTAGTGTGGCTTGTATATCTGGACTCAGAAGATGAGCTGGAATAACATCGATAATAATACATGTATATTATTCCGTGGTTTTCTCATTACGACTCCAAGAAAACGTTGCTGTGTTACCATGTTCACGACAAAAAACCACGATTTTTCCAAATCTAGCACCTATGACTCTCACTGAAAAAACGAGTAAGTGTATGTCAGTGTCAGATTTCCAGAAAATAATGTCGGTATTGCAAATTCTTCTTTAAACCATTCCCAGCCCAACAGGAATGTTCCAGATTATGAACAGTGTTATTCCCTGAAACAACACCAAGATAATTTTCAGGACATCTGACACTGACATATACTTATAACACGCATTCTGGAAGTGTGACCTTCTTCAAATTCATTAACTTGTATTTACTTTTTTTTTTTTTTTGCTATTTTGCTTTACGACGCACCGACACAGATATGTCTTATGGCGACGATGGAGTAGGAAAGGCCTAGGAATTGGAAGGAATCAGCCGTGGCCTTAAATAAGGTACAACCCCGGCATTTGCCTGGTGTGAAAATGGGAAACCACGGAAAACCATCTTCAGGGCTGCCGACAGTGGGGCTCGAACCCACTATCTCCCGATTACTGGATACTGGCCGCACTTAAGCGACTGCAGCTATCGAGCTCGGTGAATTTACGGTTGTCTTGTATGCTAATGTGTATTCCTTGGCGGTATCAAAACACAACTAGTAGAAGAAACTGATATTTTGGGCCAGTACTACGACAGATTCAACCGGATTTCGTAATATGACAGTGTGTCATTATGCAGTGTGGGAGGATTAAAGTTTAACAGTCGATAACTTACGGTTCCGTATGTCGGGGGAGGAATATAATTCTGTTGCTCACTCTCAGAAATGATTTAGAATTTGATTTTAAAATAAATGAGTTATAGGACTGTTCAGTAATACTAATACGAGTAAGCATTCCTATGATGAAGGGCATAAAATGTTCACAAACAAGTTCTGGAAATTTTATTCATATTGTAACAATCAACTCATACAAAATAAAATGAAATATTACTGAACGTGAGTTCTATTTTAATTTATTTTCGCAACAACTTACGACATTCATCAATGTTGTCATATTTCGATCATCACAGAATGTATATATAAAATGATCGGACTATACAATTAATTTGTAAGATGTATATATTTAATTTATGGTAGGCCATTCTGGAATATTATGCGTATGTATAGTGTTTTTACTCAAATACTTCAAATTATAATCTCATTTCTTTGTATCACGGCAATAACGAAAGATGAACGAGTTAAGTCTTGAGTAAGGTATTACATCACCACCCGTATTAATAGCTTGCAGTAAACATCCAGTAGAAAAAGGTAAGGCGACCGGACACGTCATGCATATTTTAGACCTTTATCAGGAAAAGGACGACATCAAGATTGCAGAATTACACCGTTCTCTCCAAATTCTGAAGAGAGAGTTAGAACTTATTACCTCCAAATTTCGAACGTTGCTACATGACGCTTACGAAGCGCACAAACTTTCGATCTATGTGAATGAACGTTACGAAACAAGATGATCGATATACAGCGATGGTAAAAAGAAGGGATATAACATCAGATCTTACTGGACCATGTGATATGGTAGATGGAGGGAGATTTTGGATCATATATAAATCAACGACAAAAGCTCGTGGAGGGCTTAATAGCTGAACAACTTAATTAGGAAGGTCTTAATATCTTAACGTCTTAATATGAGAACATGTTAACATTTCAGCGTCTGAACTTCTTAGCGGCTGATGGTCATGATGACAGAGGAAGGAGGTATTTCTCGTCGTTCTTATTATACGCGAGAAGACAGGGCAGATAACAAGAGGAGTCTCTCCGTTTTGTTTACAAGTTCACTTTACATCTGAGTGGAGCACTACTAAAATTTACTCTCATTGAGAACTGGCTGTCTCCAAGAGGAGAGGTAAAGTTAGCGAGAGACGGGTTTTTGACTTGTCTAGAACAGGATATATTTTGGTCATGTATTTTGTTACGCTACATTTCTGTAATACAGAAGAATACGAGTGTATTCTCTCGACGTACCTAACCCAAGGTTGTTTTGATATTGAAATTAGGTTTCGTTACCAGATTATGAAATGAGTATTATAGGAAGTATTAAGGTCAGGAAAGTCGTTGTCTAATTAGTGGGCAACGCACAAATCGGAAATAGGACTGGTACTTACTACGAGAGATGACAACGACAGTACGAGAGAAACATCAAACAACAGCTCCTACATCATTGAACATGTCCAGATACCATAATCTACAAATGGTGAGCTAATGGCATAAATTACTGCAAGTCTCCGCGTAACAGCTCATTTTATTAAATTTTATTTCATTCAATTTTTCTTTTGTTTCCGTAAGTTCGCCTTTCCTAAATACGCCGTCACGTTTATCATCGTAATAAATTGTTATTTTAATTGGTACTTTCATAAATTCTTATTGATGATCCTCAGTTTCCTGGTAAGTGTATTCTTAATGGTTAGTGCCCTGTCACCCCCATATCTGGGAGTATTCAAAGTCTTGTTACTTATTACTATTAATAATCAACTATTGTCTCCAAATATAAGTTTGAAACCTGTCCCCCAAGGGATATTGTTAATGCAGAGGGAAGTGAGTGAGTATTTATTTGTTTTAAAATTAAGGTTAATGTTTATTATTATTATTATTATTATTATTATTATTATTATTATTATTATTATTATTATTATTATTATTATTATTATTATTACTATTATTATTATTATTATTATTATTATTATTATTATTATTATTATTATTATTGCTGCTACGTCCCTATAATTACCGTCTTGCAATATTCAGAAACCTCTTGAAGTTGTCTGATCAAGAATGTAATACAAAACGACAAACTCGCTCCGGGAATACTCTAAATCGTGTTATGACCCAGTGACGGATTAGAAGAAGAATTTTCATCCTCATTTAATATTTCACCAATCTTTAGATAAATACTCCCAGAGTTGGTCGCATAAATGACTGGACGAGGTTGGGTTAATGATCATTTCAAGCAATGCTCAAATGAAATTGTTACAGAGCTAGATGTTATGAATAAATTTGAAACGGAGGGAGGTCAAATGCTTGCATGTAACTAAGATTTCTATGTTAATGTTACATTGTATATTTTGAATAAAATTCTAATTTCTATATTGAAGCGAACGACTTGGATATTAATTTTGAAAGAAATCTGAAACCTTAAAATAGTATAAATAAAACTCTGGAGCATGATAAACACGAAGATTTTACTGTACATATTCATTGCGTATTCATACAGACAAGCGAGGCAAACAGAGCCACTAATGGACCAAGCACGTGCCAAACTACTTCTGTGCCACTCGCAGGCCACAATCTGTTGCCACCTCCTCACTTTCAAAATTATTTCAACGGCTTATATATAAACAACTGCACCTCACAGGATGTTGTAGTAAAGTGTGTAATGTTTCCTTTACAGTAAAGTTTCATGCCCATTCAACTTGGTCTACCATTTACCGGACACTCTGTATAAAGTCACTGCTGAGAACAAAACAACAAATGATATGTGAACTGGCACGATTGTCCAGAAAGCGTAATGTTGCTTTGCATGAAGTGCCAGGGAAATAATGGAATTGTTGAGGTCGCCACGTGTTGAGCAGCCCACGAACTTGACATCAATATCACTCCACAGGACACAGATTCAGTTCACTAAGTCTCCACCATTGAGAAGGAACGCAAATTGGATCACTGAAGAATGGGAAGCAATGCTGGCGTAGTCGAATGTGGGGGAGGGAGAATATTTTAATTATATCATCACTGTCTGTGCCCTGACAGACTTCCAAGAAGGCTTCCCTCAGACCGGAGCGTGATTATACCAGGAGGGATCTTTCGTCAAATGTATGTCAGTACGACACCTATGAAACTGGTGGACATCACTGATATTGAGAGGCCTGTATTGATTCCGGGAATTATTATCGTTCATTTCAGTATTATTAAATTCAATGTTATAATAATAATAATAAAAAATAATAGGCAGAGTGGCTAGGGTAGTAGGATGCTGACCATTCTAAGCTTAAGTTGGTTGGCTCCATCCCGGCTTAGTCCATTGATATTTGAAGGTGCTTAGATACGCCAGCCTAATGTCGTTAGGTTTACAGGTGCGTAAAAGAGCTCCGGACGGGCAAAATTACGACCCCTCGATTCTCTAAGTACCCTAAAAGTTGTTATTGGGACGTAAAACCACTAACGTAATAATCTTCTTCTTCTTCTACCTCCTGGCGTTTCTCAGTTACGTTAGGTCGGAATGAGATGCGTAACAAGTCCACTTTCACAGCCGGAGGCATTTTCGGACGTCAAACTATGTAACGGATGTATTCAACATTGTGCGTAGAGTGTCCTGTATGGTACGTAAAAGAAGATGTGCCCTAGGACGAACAGAAATATCCGGCCCTCGACAAAGTATTATGATCCACATGCGGCTGAAATTCCCAGCCTGAACGTGGAACCCACTGCGCCAAAGGCAATTGTGCTAAGCATTCAAATAAAAGGTCAAATAATATTAATAATGATATACCAGCCATTCCGGCGATACTGGTAGAAGTAAACAAAGAACAAGGGATGACCAGAAACCCTAAAAATATCCATCAAAATTGTCAGTATATACTCACCAACTAGTTAGTCGACGGTCCATATCGCTGAGAGTAGTTGGATCCAAAGTTAAGTATTGCCACTGTATGAAATGAATAAAGTTTTCAGAGAAAAACCCCAAAATTTCTTTCTCTAAACAATTAAAATTTAATTAATAATTCAATTGCAAGATCTTCACAATTAATTGAAAGAATACCTTTTTCCTCCTTTAAAACTTACGGTGCACCGTTGAAGGCAAATTAAATTTAAAACATAGAAATCAATTAAATAAAATAAGACTGGATAAAGTCAAAACATTTTCCACTGAGATGAGGGACGCCCTCTGAATTAAAAACTAAAATTAACATTAAAAAATAAAATAATTAATGACAAAAAATATCTCTTGGCATAATCCCCTAAAATTAACAGTTTTTCCAGCACATTAATTTCAAAATTTTACAGGATTTCTTGCCCTTTAATTTATTATCGGACTTAATAATGAGAGGCCACGGATTCTCTCGAAGAAACCAGAACTCAAGGGGACTCCAGGAAGAGTAAAAGAAAGTAGACCGAGTATTAGTTCAAAGACGAAAAGAAACACAAGGTTAACTTTAAACAGGTCACCAACACGACCCAAAATCCACCGCGCTTCACCAAAGGTACAAAGTACCCCCAAAACCTGGGGAACAACCCGCGCAAGGAGTTAAGCATATCAACACAAGAACCACGCCCACATCAACACAATTACATATATCATAAATACAAAGCGAATGCACTCCAATAAAATAATGAACGAAAGGGAAAGAGCAACAGCTCAAACTTCAGCCCACTGCCAAATTATCACATCAATCACCTTATTTAAAATTAATCATCATCTTCATCATGCCAACAACTCATGTCCATGGGCAACGGTTGCCATAGAGACAACAGACAAGAGCAGAAAACAGTAAAAACACATTTTACATACGGGTAAGGAAAACTAGAGAATGAAAATTAAAAGATTAAGGAGATTCAGGTTTCTTGAGAAAATCGCGTGGTCTAAATTCTTACAGCGGACGACTACGCATTAGTAAAATTATGTCATTTATTAATAACAATATATCTTTTACATGATCCGAAATATAGTTAAGATTTGCAATGAAGTCGTTTCTCGCAGAAAATTGCAGAGACATAAACAGGTTTTCATAGAGTTCTTCCTGCGGTACCGAGGTCGAAAAAGTGCAGTTAGTAAGCCGAGTACTTTTCACTTTACAAAATTTCCAAGTTCATTTGGAATGAAGATCTAGCAGAATAGTTATTCGTAGGACGGAATAATATCCACAAATTTGATTAAATTTTGGAACGAAGCAATCCAGCACCAGGAAAAAAGAACATAAATAAAATCTTGAAAAACATAAATTACATTTGGTCCTTGCACGTAAGCTAACGCATAGCGTCAGCCGGGATCTTATACTCACAACCTTCCAAATGGATAAAGTTAGTAAGTAAGTTGCGGACGTCCACTCCCAGAAGAATCATAAACAAACTTTGAGGGCATTAGCTCCCATATTTTATCAATTACCCAGGATATGCCGTGATATTTTGATGCTCTAGCAATGAGCCAACGCAAAACACATCCAACCTCCATGATGGACGACAATGAACTCGCTTCACGCCAACAAGCTACGCGAAGCAGAACTTAGCTACGGAAGATAGACTCGCTGTAGAGTTGGTCCAACACTGGACCAGAAAGTAACAAGGATAGGAACAGAATACATCGTATATGGAAGATGGAGTATAACCCCGCGGGCGGAGAAGATGCAATTAAATTTTGCGACATAAATCGCATAGGAAATCAAATTAAAACTGAGTTGGGATAAAATTCCAAGGTGATACGAATTTCAAAGGCGAGTCACCTAGGCTAGGCCTAAAATATTTGGGGAGAAAGGCTAAAAACGTGTCCCCACTGGGACAGCCTCCCTCCGTTAAGCACAAGATAAACTCCTTTCACGTACAGTGACCCAGAAACAAACTAAAATTTCAAAATACTAGTTCCATAAGGGATAATGATCACTGCACCAAACACCGTCATGATATACCACTGGAGCACCCAGTTTCAATTAATTTTCAATCACCTTTATCAATCACAGCTAGCAAGAGCAGTTCAATGTTCAGTGAACTCCACATTCACCACGGAAGATCATGACATACACTAATGTAATTGTTACATGCTGAACCTCCCTTGCATACACTGAGGTTAATTCCTTTTCAGTTCATCACCTATTTTCCACCAGAAGTTACTGATTTCAATATAACTCGAACCAAATCAATGTTCTTTTATGAAATTTTCACCAGTCATGAATTACTAAACCGGAACTTCTTTTACTACCAGAGGGACCCATTTCTCTTCAGCACATGCAACCACGTAGAGTATACTAAAATCCAAAATTAACCTTGCAATTTAGTTACTGTAGATCATACAATCATTACCATTCTCTGCTGAATACCTTAATTTTCAATGTCCGTGAAAAATAATTCGCAACACATCTTCAATAGTTGTTTCCCCAAATGGATTTTCCCCTTATAAATACTCCGCGCCAGATAATATACGCGAGCTTTCCCCACTCTTGGTAACAGCTCCATACCCAGTCTCTATACAACGAATCATCTGATTCGTTCATCTCATATCATATCTTCCCTCTCTTCATTCTTCACAAGTAACCAGTAGGCGTGGCGATGATGTAGTCTCCTAGCTTGCTAGCCTTGCACGCGGATCGCTGGATAGTACAGCACTCATGAGTTAAACCCAAGTGAGTCATCCGAAATTTCCAGCGTCAAGAATAACTTTTCCGTATACACAAGTATGAGATGAAATGACAAAAACTCAGTCTCAACATATTGACCATATTTACAGTATATAATGAATTCCTATCTTATAATTTAAACAATAAATGATGTTCTAATATATACAATATGATTCCAAGAGCCTTATTTACAATTGAATGAAGTTAAATTATTATGTCTCAATGAATAATTGCCGATGGCGGATAATCTTGATATCGAGTGATATCACGTAATTGGACTCTACAATAAATTAGTATGGCTGGAGAAGTCTGGACGGTTACAACGCAACCCATAAATGCTCGACTGGATTATGATCGGAAGATCAGGAGGGCCAATTAATGGTCATAACTTCATTGGAGTACTCCTCCAACCACCTGCGTGCCAACCACAGAGCGGTGACATGGCGCAATGTCCTGTTGAATCACGGCATCCCCATCAGCGTACTCTAAGGCCAAACAGGGATGTAGATGGTCTGAAAGAATATCCACATAACTTGCACCTGTCAGCGCTCCCTGAGACCGGAAAATGGGGCCTAATTTTGTCCATGAGAACTGCGCCCAGACCAGGATTGTGGTACCTCCCGCCTGGACACAACATTGTTGACACGCAGGGTCCATAGCTTCATGGGGAAAACGCCACACTCTCAAGCGGCCATCAGCGGGATACAACTGTAACCGGGATTCATCGGTCCATACCACACGCCACTGCTGTTCCATGGTCCATTGCCAATGTTCGCGGGCCCATGATCATTGCTGAGCTCTGTGTCGAGTTCTGAGCAAAGGGACACGATTTGGTCGTCGGCTGGTAGAGCCTATGATTTGCAGTTGCCTCCTTACAGTGCTGGTAGAAATGGGTTCCTGACTCCCAACATTCAACTGCTCGGTGATTTGACTCACAGTTAGCAGTTCGAGCGCCCAGTATGGTTCTGCGTAGGTGACGTGATGTCCGTTCGTTGAACACCTGTGATCTTCTCGTGTGGCAGTTTAAGCGGGTGGTAACATTCTCTCTGCCATATGGAAGATCCACCCTCGATATCGTTTACCTCGTAAATCCGAATTCACATGTAGTCTTCGCAATGCGCCGTGCTCGGATGATCATTCCACGTCCAGAGCCGGTTAACTCGCGAAGTGTTGCCATCTCCACGACAATGGTGTCTGTGACAGACTACTCAGCTACGCCGCAGCTAGCTGCAATGCTCAGAGGTCATACGTGGCACTTTTTCTAATGGGACACCCCTTCCCGTCACATTTAGCCGCTCAATGTGTTTTAACATCTTTCTGCTTAATGGCTACACTCATTGCACAATTGTTTCAATAATACATCTTTCCCAAAGATTCTGTGATATGAACATCTTTTCAAATGCTAATCTGAGTTATTTGGACCAATAAAAGTTAAGAAAGAAGTTAAAATATACTTTAACTTTTTTAACATCCCACGTTGGAGTATTTTCACACACAAAAACCGGCCAAAGTTAGTTTAAGTTTTTTCGCAATATGATTGAATGAAAAACCATTTTTGACCCTAATGAGATGTTTATTTACAAAATATAGAAACTTTACGCGTAAACTATTACAATATATCATTATTCAGTTTCAAACTGTTTGTCATCGTCCTCTTCGCCGTCATCTTTCCCTTCCTCTATAGTTTCGTCGCCATCATTTTCGTCTAGACGTAAAGACGGTGTGCTTGCGACGATTAGACTGATTGTCTCTTTCGAAAATGGGACACTTGTCTTATGATGCCTTCGTCTGCTACAGCTTAAATATGGATCTGAACTTAGTAACGTAGTATATATCTGTCATAATCCACACGTGAAAATTTGCGAGCAAAATTTATTCTGTATTGCTGTATGCGCTTGTTACTTGCCTCAGCTGCCTCCTCCGACAACTTGCCTATAGGTAGAATTGCATTAGATACTATGACTTCGATTACGGTAGTTGGTGACATAGGAGGCCAGCGTACAAATCTGTGTAAATGTTTGCAGTTTCACGAGAAAAGGTGTCACATTTCTCAGTATCAATGCTCTTTCTTTACGAAATCACTTCCAGGATTACTTTGAATCTCTTAATTAGATCGACATTGACGCCAGAGATTGGAGAAGAGCATTCTGGTTTGGTAAAATATCTTCTAGATGTATTCCTAAATCCCTGATTGGAAATGTCTAGGAGGATAACCATTTCTTCTTTGAAAGATTTTGATTTTTCTTTTGTTTGCTTAACAAATTTTTGCCATCGGCATTAAGCGCTTGCCACCTTTTCAGTGGCAGTTAATAGGCTAAGTGCAATAGCGATTCGAAGAAGCGAATGAAGAATAGAGAGTCCAAAATTCAGTGCTTCGACGCTGATTTCCTCTGCTTCAATCATTATATTGAAATCGTTGGATCTCTCTCCGCAAATATAGTATCTCATGGTGGATGCAGTATCAGTCGCAACATTGCAGACCTTGCCATCTACCATTGTTAGCATCATATTATTCTTTATTTTATATATTCTATTCGGAGTGGACAATTCAATTACTCTCAGGTTTGGAGCTTGATTTTCGATTTGTGCGATTTAATTTATAGTAACATCTTTTGATTCATTGATAAAGCGCATACATATGAGTCTATAGAATCTGACAGAGATAGGGACTGTGTTTTGCCATATAATTATCTTCTGTACTCCACAAATCATAACAACCAATCTTAAAGAAACGAAGGAGCTTTGAAAGTTTTCTGCGTCGCTGTCAGTACCGCTTTGAAATTTGTGTTTAAATTGAGTCTGTTGCTATCCGCCACAGCCCGATTTGGATATTAACACAAGGTTTTGTTGTTCCTCCTCTCAACAAGTTTCTGCAACCTCTGCCACATATTGCCACATCTTTGTACAGGCGCAATGCAGTGCGGTCAAGTAATGCTTGTAGTTGAAACTCGCAACAGACTTCAGTCTCAGTAACATTCCATCTTTGTCTTTTTTATCAGGGAATAGCAAATGTAAATGTTCTTTTTAGCCCCATGTTGTAATTCCCACTCTCTTCGGCAGAAATCGCCAAAAAATGTTAGTGGATCTCGGGGTGTATATTTTTAGCAATGGCTTCCTATTCACCAGAAGTAATACTATCGCGCAAATTTGTAGCTCTGGTTGGCGATGAAACCATTTCTTTTATTAATTTTGACGCGTTATTGTTACCCTAAGTGCGCTGACTCACGCCAGTTGCATACATCAACACCTTAACAGATACCTGCTCTCGTACTTCCTGAGTTTTTCGACTCTTACTGCGGTCACGTAATTCTTGGAATGTTTTAGGAGTTCGTCCCAGTTTTTGTGTATGTTCCGCAAACCAGTAAGGCAATTCTGTCGAAGATTTAAGCCATGTTTCATTGATTTGCAAGAAACGATCGTGTTTTTAACTAGAGGCTGGCCGTTTTTTTCTTGATGTCACTTTCGAAATACCTCAAATCACGACTTACAACAATTTTTTGATCAACTATACATTTGGTCACATCTACAAGTTTTTCTTCCATGAACGAAACATTTCACCATTTTCTTCCCCTCAAATTACTTCAGAATATCATACAATGCTCTCCAGGTAAATTCCTTGCCGGTTTCCGAAGAATCTGCAAGGGAAGAAGCGAAAAATTGCTGTTGGAATAGTCTATGTAATTTAACGTCTACTTTTGAATAAAAGAACAAAATGGTGAATGACGACGGACAATGTTATTGTGTTAAACAATTATCGTTAGTCTAAATTTCATGTCTGTAAAAGAAATGTATCTCGATAAGACCCGAAATCTAACTAAAAATTTTGATACTCATAAATTTGAGGTAAGAAAAATACCCACAATAATACTGTCTATAAATGTACAATTTAAACAATAAAATTATGTTGTAAGATAAAGTACAACCCTTCTACATCCATATTCAATAGATTTTTCTTATCTAAACTTAACAGCAATAGCGAGAGAAACAATTTTCACACACTAGAGCGCACATACAAGTACATGCCTTTCCAACTATGTCTGGGTTCTGCCTGACTGTGCCACAGGAGGATGTGAGCAGAGGGGAAGGTTTTGGCTGCTGATAGACGAACTGGTTATCGACCTTGAAGATTAATACGAATAAATGGATTTTGATTTAACTTGGTGATTTTAACTTTTGACCGGTTTTAGAGTGCAAATGTTCTTACGCGAGTCGTCTACGCTTTGTCTCGATAAGATATGACAAATAATTGGCTCCTTTCGGAACTAGCTCCCTAGGTTGGTGTTAACTGATTCAGCAAGGACGAACAATACAGCGATATACTCAGCACTTTTAGGATAAACTAGTTGTCTTTGAAGTTCTGCAGGACAAGGGACGGAAGATTTCATTTCAATCCCTAAGTGCGGTAACGTTTTCAGCGCTTTCATCCTAGAATTGCGGCCGGAACTAGGGAAGCTGTGCTGTACATTGATTTCTAAACTTAAAAAGAAAGTCAGTTATCCAGTTTTCCTCTATTGCCAAGTTTTTCATAATACTCCAGTGTCTGCACGATGCATGTTTCGAAAGACAGTCAATTCGCTCTTTACTTTACGTCGCACCGACACAGAGAGCTTTTATGGCGACGATGGGATAGGAACGGGCTAGGAATGGAAAGGAAGTGGCCGTGGCCTTCATTAAGGTACATCCCCAGCATTTGTTTGGTGTGGAAATGGGAAAACCATCTTCAGGGCTGCCGACAGTGGGGTTCGAACCCACTATCTCCCGAATGCAATCTCATAGCCGCGCGCTCCTAACCGCACGGCCAACTCGCCCAGTGACAGTCAATTCAACGACGTATGAATTCAGAAGTTTTCTCTCTCAAACTTACCGTCTAGGGGAATAACTTAACCCACCCGTCGAGGGAATGGAGAATTTGGGTTAGAGTTCCGAGGCAGTCATTTTTTTTTAATCTTTCGCCTCATAACAACAATAATAATTGACCCTTGTACCTAAATGATCATGCCAGAAGTAAGTGGTCCTAAATAATTCCCCGGGTGGAGATTTTACATCCTAGTAAATTTACAGGCACCAGACCCTCGTAATTCAGCAGCTCTAAATGCCAAACGATGGTGACCGTGATTTGAATTTATAGCTTGGGATACAGGACCCGACCTATCTAATCAACTACGTTACATAGTTGGTGCTAAAGATTCAGACATTCCTCCTGATTGCGATGAAGGTCTAAATACTCCGCTGTAGCTCATACTGGACGATCTATTTGGAGGCCAGTCTTCTGTTATCTGCTAACAATAGTAAAATTAATTAATTTCTATGGCTGCTAAACTACAGTGTTCTGTTCCTTCAAAATATTATGAGCATTTTTGTGACAAGGTGAGATGTTTTCTTCACGGTCTGCTTAACGTCGCACCGAAACAGATAGATCTTATTGCGACAATGGGATAGGAAAGGGCTAGGAGTGGGAAGGAATTGGCCGTGGCCTTAATTAAGGCACAGATCCAGTATTTGCCTGGTGTAAAAGGTGGGATATGACAGAAAACCATTTTCAGGGCTGCCGACAGTTGGGTTCGAACCCACTATCTGCCGGATGCTAGCTCACAGCTGCTTGCACCTAACCGCACGGCCAACTCGCCCGGTGAGGTATTTCAAATCCATGTCCTATCTCTGTGTTTTTCTCCGGTAATATTTCATGTTTACATACCAGAAAGTAGTGGAGAACACCGGAGTAATCAAGCCTGTTAACACCGAGGGTACATTATTATGGTAAGTATTATTATTAAGAAGTATTTAATTGGTACTGATATTATGAACATTGTAGTATTATCTTTCTTTCTTTCTTTCTTTCTTTCTTTCCTAATCTGTTTACCCTCCAGAGTTGATTTTTCCCTCGGACTCGGCGAGGGATCCCATCTCTACCGCCTCAAGGGCAGTGTCCTGGAGCTTCAGACTCTGGGTTGGGGGATATAACTGGGGAGAATGACCAGTACCTCGCCCAGGCGGCCTCACCTGCTATTATGAACAGGGTCCTTGGTGGGGGATGGGAAATTTGGAAGGGATAGACAAGGAAGAGGGAAGGAAGCGGCCGTGGCCTTATGTTAGGTACAATCTCGGCGTTTGCCTGGAGGAGAATTGGGAAAACACGGAAAACCACTTCGAGGATGGCTGAGATGGGAATCGAACCAACCTCTACTCAGTTGACCTCCTGAGGCTGAGTGGACCCCGTTCCAGCCCTCATACCACTTTTCAAATTTCGTTGCAGAGCCGGGAATCGAACCCGGGCCTCCGTGGGTGGCAGCTAATCACACTAACCATTACACCACAGAGGCGCACACTCTTACTTACTGTCATAATAAAACAGTAGACGTCAACTAGCGGCTTTGCCCGTACAATTAATGATGTCACTTGGATTGCCAATTCGAGCAAAATGGACGGCAATTGGGGGACACGCCATATAAAGCACCGATGTTCATACACTCTACATTGTGTCATATCCTGGCCATCTCTATCTTTATCCGGTTCGCTTTTCGGACAAACTGCTTGCCCTCTCTTACTTATGTGTACGCACTGACATGGTTATTATATCCGACTTCGACTTCAATAGGGATGTATCAGGCAAAACTTGTCCGCTAGGCAGCGTAATGGTAATACCCGGTATGCGCTTTCCGCTGCTCGATTGTTTTACATGAGACTTATGTGGAATATTTCTACATTTGCGATCATCGAAACGACACTTTTGCTTTAAATGCATTACAATGGAGTTACCATATTCTGCTAATGTTTTCAACAAGACGGGAAATGGTATAGGTGCAATGACGATTGCGGATTTGGAAGCAGAATTAAAGAAAAGGGGCGAAAAAGTATCCGGAAAAATGCAATAGTTGATTGAAAGGTACCAGTAAGGAATAAATGCAGCAACTCCTTCTTTTAGCGTTTTTTTAAAGATTGAATTCCTAAAGTACAAATAGCATTTTGAAAACATTCCTAATACGGTATTTTTTTATTTTCTTTGCCGGTTATAGGCGTACATAAGGCACGCCATTGGTGTGACAGCAGTGCCTGGGACTACATCCAGTACGACTGAACTTCATTTCCGTGTAGCGCACGAGTTTCAGGATCTTGTTTCGGACCAAAAGACAAATACCGGTATAAAAATTTCAAATTTGGAAGTAATGAGTTATTTCCGGTTCAGGAAGTCTGAAATTGGAGGTGCTCCTGTGTCAAATTATAGGTCACTGTGTGATTCAGGGTACCGTACCGCACACGGTGTTATGGCTGTTTTCCTACTTCTATATCTTCTTGCTCTCGGAGTTATTTCCAAGGTACCGGTGTCACACCATGAAAATATCGAAGGTACAGCGTTCTCCTTAAGTCTTCGTCTTTCGCCTAAAATTATTGAAATAGGTCATATTAACTTTTAAGAATGTACTACCAGTTTCAGTAATGACATAATCTTCAACCGTAAAATGTTTCGAGCAGACCAAAGTCTGGAGTCATATTTTTAGGAGTCATACTTTTATTTCGTAGGTCTTGCCTACGAATCGCATGCAACCACTTTTTACGAAAGCATCTTGCTTAGGAAATTGATGGTATGAATACGGTCGACCTTGATTTTGGGACATTGGGACACAGCAATAATCAGGCATCACAATTTTCTTGTCGTCTTTGTTGTCGTAACGATATATTAAATCTTTAACTTCAGCATTTAACTAGGTAACTTCCATTAAAAACACACACAAACAAATGACGATCGACTAGCGCATACCGGGTATTACACGTAAGACATCTATCGGTAGTGTTTCAGAACATCCCTATTGTACACACAAACTTATCCCAAGGAGATCACAGATGTCGCCTTTGTCATCTTGTGATTTTACGACGTTTGCTTTCGAACTTGTCTATCTAGCTTTTTCATGGCTCTTCTTCTACGCCTTTATCTGGGTGGAAGATTATGGCGAGCGACACAATGTTTCCCGACGCTTGTTTTTACAAGCGCTATTTCAATCGTTTTAAGACGTTAATGTTACTGGTCTCGGAGGTCTCCAACGTACTTTATTGCACATATATGAATGGCCTGATTAATGTAATGGTAACTTCTATTTTTTGTGTTTGATTTTATCACCTCGTGGCATTGTGATTGGCCACTATTTCTTCGTCCTCCGTAGGTATTATTGTTTTTCTTATTGACTTTACGTCGCACCGACACAGATAGGTTTTATGGCGACGATGGGACAGGAAAGGCATAGGAGTTGGAAGGAAGCAGCCGTGTCCTAGTGTGAAAATGGGAAACCACGGAAAACCATATTCAGGCCTGCCGACAGTGGGATTTGAACCCACTCTCTCCCGGATGGAAGCTCACAGCCGCGCGCTCATAACCGCACGGCCAACTCGCCTGGTCCGTGGGTATTTATTTTGTAGCACGTATTTGCTCTTTCTGGTGTTGCCAATGTAACGTTATTTATATCAGCTATGTTTTTCTTCGTGTCACAACTCGGTACATGGATTTGTGTCTTCTTATCATTGAGTGTCTCTATTGCGTGAATGAGCTCTGTTGTACCTTGGATGTGTGTTACGTCGACTTTATTCTACGGTTCATGTTGTGGAGGTCTCTACCTAATTTCTCATGTGCCAATTTTCTCTCCGATGTCCCCACTATGTGGTAGTGTATCGGAAGGGCCGGTGCATGGGAGTTTTGTGCTGTTTTGGCATTTGAGTTTTATATGAGAGACGTATTGATGATGTGATTTGGGCCTCTGAGCTTGTGTGGGTTCGGTTTCGCATATCCGCGTTAGACGTTATTTCTGAACCGTGCTTCTATATTTTTGCGGTTTTTGAATACTGCTATCTGTTATTCGTTCCCTGTTCCTTGGACCCTTTTAAACTATTGCGTGAGTGTTCGAATGTGAGATATGTAGGACGCATGTCATATTGCCTAGTTGTGTCGTTTGTTCTTACCTTCGAATTTTCTTGGGCACTTGCATTTTATTTGGTTGTGTGTGTCTTCCCATAGCAACGCCTTGTTTATCCCTGATCCCGGGCGGCATGCTTGCGCGTGCCTCCCTTTCTTAGATTTCTGGTTCGGCCATATTTATCCTTCCGTCTTTCTTGAGTTCGTTGGAAACCATTGTTGTGTGTTGCATTTCATTTAATGGCCGTGTGTCGCGATCTGTAAATTCTCGTCCTGTTGATATGAATATCAAATTATATATTGCTTTAGGTCGAGGTCTGTGTCATAGAATTAAACTGTTTTGTTCCTAAGTTAACAATTCATTTTCGTATGTTCTGAATATTTATTATATTTATGAATGGTTGAACCTGTTGCCTGCATCGTAATATGGGTAAGCACGACGCTATGATGATAGTGAATAGGTTATTAGGCCTATGTATTGATTCCACCTGGGCCGATTTTATTTCTTTATTTTATGTTTCTGATTTTTGTGCGGCCATTTATTATTTTTTGATCCAATGTTTATTTAATAAATACTTTGTTTTCTACTGGGCGTTGTTATTGTAGAAGTAGGAGGGATAGCCTTTTAAATTTTACTCTTAGATTTAATAGGTTCGATTTCAGTTCATGACTTTGTCTCTGGTCATTTTCGACCCAGATCGCGGTAAGTATTTATTTATCGCCCCGTTACCTGTATTTAATTTGAGATTCCACGTTTCTTTTCTTCGTTATCTTTCTGCCTGTGTATGTGTTGTGTTCTCCTGTTATTTATTCCTCGGTTCTCATCCTGCCCAACCCTGCCGTGGGCATGCGATAAGAATAACATGGGGGGGGGGCTTGTCTAACACAACCACATACCGTATTCATCGTAGGTTATTGCAGGAGCCAGGGGCGCAAGTTTCAGGTGAATATTGAGTAATATCCGAAACACAATCAGAATTTCACCCAGTGTGAGTTACGATACTGTTTGTGATCTAAAACAACACACAGCCTACGTAGTTTATTTCAATGTGATAAGTATATTTTCATTAGTGACCATTATTCAATGTTATCTCATACGTTGAAATGTTCAAACTTCTGAGCACCATAGAAGGAGAAGATTCATAGCAGTTGCACATCAAAATCGATTGCAAATGTGGCTACCTAAACTGTTATATTAAATATTGCACTGTACGGAAAGTAGACAGCGTTATTAATAGATGTATGACAGGAATCTCATGATGCTTTATGGCTAGTTGAAGATGATGTTTTCGTAAATAGAGTTGCAATCAACCTTCTCTTTGAATTTGAATACAGAGGAATAAAATTTCCGGTTCCAGTACGTGACATTATGGAAAAGTAATTGTGAAATGAAACAATGCTTATGAAATGACTGTTCGTAGGCAGCATAGAAAATACTAATCCAAGTAAGTTGAAGCAATTAGATTATTTGAATATATACTTGAACTCGTATATTAACAGTTTTTTAATATCGATCATACTGAGACTATCTTTGTTTTACTGCAAAATTACATAATATTGCTCAGGGACGGGCCGTATTACAAAAGCTTCAATTAGTACGAAATACTCTCCCAGAATCTTATGATCGCATCGGATATGTACTGGAGTCAGCTGTAGAAATTCCACTTACATTAATTCTATAAAGGAAACTGGTTCTATTAAGTAGGAAATTTGTTGTGATCATTAGTCAATGATTGCTCATATATTCGAATGAAAATGTTCAAATTTCTGAACATCAGAGAGAGGCCTAAAATTTAAAATCAAATATCGTTAATAACTAGACTGTGCTGAAACCACTCTGGGTTATTAATCGATGTATGACTGAAAACAAATGTTAGCCATATGAGCGTGACGTCTGAGGTCTTTCGTGCCTTTGGTGACCACCAGGAAGTAGTTAAGGAAAGGTTAGGACGTCTAGCCACCCCAGTGCTGACGTCAGACTTTTCTCAATCAGAACTTGAACTGTTTCTCCTTCACCAGAATTCTTCGAACGGAAAGTCATTCGGTGATTTTAAATCTATCAGATCCGACTTGGTAGACTCCTTTGTCCACAAACCAGCACGGTTCTATGCAAACATTATGAGAAAGAGGATTCAGATTTTGGTATTAAATAAAGGGATACTTTGATGGATGTACCGGAATCACTAGCAATTACGTAAACATTGTTTTATTTCCGGGTATGAAAGCTTAATTAATTTCTTCTGACACCAGGAAATTGAAATGTTTTTATTATTTTAATACATATTGGAACTTGTATATTAACCGTTTTAAAATTTCGATCATTCTGAATGTTCGTTCTTCTTACTGTAAACTTCCGTAGTATGCATGTGGGACGTTTTATGACGTAACGCTCAGAATCAATAGCGCAACACCAAAATTTGCTCTCTTTTTCTGATACAGACATTGAAATGAATTGGCAATACCTTGCATTTGTGCTACTATTTCGAACTTACATTCCAGTGCAGAATGGAGATTAACTTCTTTGTTGTGTACACATGAGTATACGTTTTGCTCATACAGCTAATTATACCATTCGAAAATAATATTTATCAGCTTACGGGATTAAGCAAGTTGTGATCCATGTGACATAATTCGAATAGAGGCCAAAATTAAAGAAACTTCGCTAGTCATCCTGGGTTTGAAGTTCTGTCCCGAAGTTATCCTATACTGGCGACGTGTGTACGTACGTGTAGATATTTGTGGAGTTTAGGAAAATATAGCATTGGGAGAGGGAGAGATACGGCGCAAAGTTAGCAGTATCGCGCGACGATGACATTCTCTATATGGACAGAAAAGCATTCAATTGCTTCATCAGCAAAACTGTCCGGCTTCATGGCTAAGGGTATTACTCCAAATTTTATGACAGGTAGTGTTTACATACAAAAGAGGTTTGTATCGAATCAATTTCCAGATGAATTATATACTCTAGAAAATCAGAAATTTATTTCGAATCGCAGAGTTCTCTACTTCTTCCCTGTAGATGCGACGAACTTCGTTAGGATTGGAGTAACAATATTACCTAGCAAGGGAAGTGTTAAACGCTTCATACCAAAACCTAACATGAAACTTTGTTGATATCACCGATGTATTGCGAGGATATCATTCGCAAAAGTTATAGCTACACGTTTCCACTACAAGGCTACGAAATAAATCCCTGAAATATGCACATAAGCAATAGGAAAGTGATGCTATTCGCTACACGTTGGATTGTACAACACTCACTTTAGGCAAATCAGCAGTGGAGCGGTGAGTGGAAAACCATGAGTCAAGGTCAGTAAGACAGTGAGACAATATCCAGTGGCCGGTATGAGGAGAAAACCCTCGATGTATGTGATGAAAATGATGTGATTCAAGTGATAGTGATACAGTACCAGTGGTGAAGACTATCACAAGATGTTTTCCTGCCACAATTAACGTTGCAGACCCCAGTTCGAACTTCCAGTCAGGCAGTGAATAGCCAGAATCAAGTGACAGTACACATCAGTCACCCTGGTAATCTTCCAGTTCAAGCTACGACGCAAGACGTTTAAAAAATTCTAAACATAGGAGTCGCATGATACAAGAAGAAAGCTATGAAATTATGGCTCATTTAAGGTGGTAAAGGCTGACATTCATTATCATTTGTTCGCAGAAGTTCCGCTGCGTTACAATACAGGGGCAACTTAATTTATGGAAGAATTAAGTGGAAAATATGTCTGCAAATCCTATAGGACGTAAAAATAATATGTACGAGAAATTTTTCACGTTTAGAACATGTTAAAAGATCAAAGCAAAATGTGAATGACAAAGACTTGCGACTGAAAATGTCTCAATGAATTGTAATAAAAAATAAAAATCAGAGCATCTTACTATTTAATCGTTGGTTTCTAGCAAAGGCATTAGATTAGGAGGAAGTAAGTAGACCTAACAAAAGTAAATATTCCTTTCCCAACATCATGATGAAGAAGTCAAGGTTGAGGCTGCAGAGGAGATTCTCGACAATGCCACACAGCTATTTGTACACTACACACTCTCCTCTGCTGCAACACAGACCAAAGTAGATTCGAACGTGAAATGCATTCTAAAGGGTTTCTGGAATATGGAACAGCCGTTTTACTAAAGAGAGCTCATCCATGAACTAGGGATGGTGCGGTGGTAGGTTGTTGCTTAGTGATGGCCGTCCTAGAGTTTGTGTAGCAAAAATGATAGAGAAACGTGTGTGGGATACGTTGGACGCTAGAAGGAAAAGAGCGCATAGGTGTTCTATGGACTATCCCCATGCGAAAAACCATCCTTGGGGGGAAGGGGGCATTTGAATAGCCGATTAGCACAGGCTTGTTTTATAAGCAAGATAAGTTATTCTCGTAAAATAATAGGTAGACTTATCAAAACAGACTATAGTAAATATTGGTTCTTAAATTGGGGAACTGATAATTAGAATAAATTACCTGCAGCAGTGGTAGAGCCTTTTCCCAAATATGTAAAATGTTTCCAGAAAAGACTACAATATCTTGTACATTTTGTGTAAATGTCTATGTGGCAGTGTTATATTTACAGTGTTAAGCTATTAGTAAGCCAATATACCGCTCAATCTACACAACATCATCGCGGTAAGGTACTTGAAATATTCAGGTTATCTGTGAATTTGTATGCATTTGCGTTGTAATAGTTATGCTAGACAACTTGGAATACAATATTTTGCAAATTTGAGTTTATTTACTAGTAACTGCGTTGTAATTATGTCACGCTGTATGTAAGGGTATATTTGAAGCCTTTTACATTAATTTTGTACGGACCTGTGCGATTTTTAAAATTATCAAATTGAACGCTCATGCATTTTTCATTTCTTGTTTTAATGTGTATTTAATTCCCCTCCTTTCGTTATCAAGAACATTTCCGATTTGGTATAATTTCTTGGAACGATTTCTTTTCGTGTTATTGTCGTACTTTGTTTTTGTTATGTAATTTATGTTTAATTTAATTTCGTCATTATACTATTGTAAGCAGGCATTGCCACGGCATATCTCTCGATTACAATGCATTGGTTACTACTACTACTACTACTACTACTACTACTACTACTAGCGCTACTACTACTTTTTTCTATTTGCTTTACGTAGCACCGACACAGATAATTTTTATGGCGAAGATGGGATAGGAAAGGCTTGGGAATGGGAAGGAAGCAGCCGTGGCTGTAATTAGGGTACAGCCCGCAATTTCCTGGTGTGAAAATGGGAAACTACGGAAAACCATCTTCAGGGCTGCCGACAGTGCGGTTCAAACCCACTATCTCCCGGATGCAAGCTCAAAGCTGCGCGCCCCTAACCGCACGGCCAACTCGCCCTTTCTCCACTATTACGTATTCTTATTCTTATTCTTATTCTTATTCTTATTCTTATTCTTATTCTTATTCTTATTCTTATTCTTATTCTTATTCTTATTCTTATTCTTATTCATTCGAATTCTGCCATCTATGGACTACGAAAAATAACTTTCTCATGTTTTCGTACACCCCGGTGATTTTCGATCTCTTCAGTATTTCTTCATCTTCACTACGTTCGTTTCTTCTCTAATGATAATGGTGATGATGATTATTGTTGTTTAAAGGGGACTGATATCTAGGTCATCGGCCGCTTCTTCTTTCATCCGACCAGAGAGTTACACACGTTCCGTCTTTTTCCTGAAAACCCCCGAACTTTCTATTCACATAGCGAAATGTAGGCCAGTCTAGAATTTCTGCTTTCGTAATTTAAATTTCTGCTAAGTCATTTTTCACTTCTATGAACCAACGTATTTGAACACCGGAATTTTTTCAAAATGGTCAAATATTTTTAGTCAGTCTTTCCGCATTCATTTTGACCAGGTGACGATAAAAAGACTCTTCGCATACTGCGGGCACCTGATAATTTTTCAGTTCAGCTATATACTGATATATTTTGTTATTACTACTTGTCATCCAAATACTTCCAACTTTCATTGGCCCAAGTATGTTTACTACTTTCCTTTTTCTCCAATTATTTGGTTTCTCTTTTCGTTTATAAGGCTGAACATTTCGCTGGCTTTTTAACAGTGCTGTAGTGTTGGATTTTTGTTGTTACAAAAAGTGATTTTTTATTGTAAATGTCTTTCGTTATTTGATAAGCCAATGCCATTTTCTGAACTCTATTTTTGATTGCCCCTCTATTTAGGCCATTTATATTCCCTTTGTACTTGAATGTATTTACTCTACTGATTCTGCCGAATCTTGTGCTTAGACATTTTGGAGCATTCTTAATGTTCGTTATGAATTTTATCTTCTCAAAATAAATTTGTAACCCTTCATTTTCCGCTCTCTCTTTCAAAAGGTGTATTTATTCGGTTGCTTCTTTTTTGTGTTGAAAATATTGCAAAAGTTACAAAATTAAATGTGATGTTTAACACCTTATATCCTAATCTAATTGCTTTGATTCCTTTTTCTTGAAGTCTAAGGTTCCATTCTCTTATTAGATTTTCATAAATGCAATTAAAGCGCATTGTAGAAAAGTCGTCTCCTTCCCGTACTCCAGTTTTGATTCGAAATTCTCCACGGAATTTTATTTTGGAAATTGTTTCTGTTAATGTTTCCTTAATTATTATCAAGGGTTTATTTTCTTCGAGGTTACTGAAGAGTGTTTCTCTGTCCACAGAGTCATAAGCGTTTGTGAAGTTTACAAATGTTATGACAAGATCCTTGCTTCTAAGGTAAATCTGATGATCAGTTTTAGATCTAAAACTTGTTCTTCGCAGGTCCTGCCCTTCCTAAATCCGCCGTGATATTCACCGAGCTGATAGTCCAATTGCTCTTGCAAACGATTTTGAAGAGTTTTGGATTGGATTTTGTAGGTAACTGCCGCTAAAGAGATTCCTCTGTAGTTGTTAATATCAACCTTATTTCCTTTTTTTCATATAATGGATATATGAGAGCGCATTTCCATAATTCCGGTATTTTCTCAGTGTCGCAAATGTCTTTTGTAAGTTAATGAACTTTTGAAACATGTCATCAGTTGCATATTTCCACAATTCTGTGACAATTGAATCTTCTTCTGAGTCTTGTTATTTGTTAGTTCTTTTATTATATTCTGATTTTAAGTTTCGTCTGGTGGCCTTGAATATTGATAAATATTTCTAGGTTCTATTTTATTAAAACTTATTTCTGTTTTTTCATAATTCAGGAGTTTCTTGAAGTACTTCTTGAATAGTTCACAATCTGTTAATTTTATGGACTGCAAGTTCTCCATTTTTAGTATAAGCCTCACGGTTAATACTTTATTCCATCATCCGTGTTTTTTCTTTTTCAATGGATCTGTTTATTTGACAGGCCTTATTATTTTGGCACTGATGTTTTACCAATCACTAGATTGCAAGTTGTTCCGTAAGATTTCTTTTTAGTTCCATAAGTGATGTATGTTAATCTTAGTTATTTAATTCCTAAGGTTCCTAGTTTAGCGTAAGGGAATAAAATTCACCTCAGTTGTTGTCAAATAATTATTTGTTTCAATTTTTGCACCCTTCTTAATCTTGATATTCATGATTTCTTTAATATTTCTACTTTAAACCACATCATCATCAATCTGAAACTCTCCTAAATTTGGATTTGATTATCTTGATGATTTTGCTTTCTGGGAGCTTTTTGAAATATATAGACTTAAGTTTCAAATTAAAAGATTTACACAAATTAATCAAACTTTCACTATGTGTATTATTTCCTTAATGCACCGGATTTTTTTCAATATTTTGCGAAAGATTTTTTCCTTTCTTACTTAACCGTTAAAATTTCCTAGCAATATTTTAACACCTTCATTTGCGGTTTTTGATACTTCGTTCCCTGATTCCCAAAAGGCCAATGACCTTAGATGCTAGGCTCCTATAAACAACAATCATCATCAAGCATCTTCAATGTTTCCCAAGAATTTTCAAACTTATCTAGTTTTTGCTGTTTTAATTTATAGGAGATGACCGTTAAATATCTTGTAATTTATGTTTCTACATCAGAATGTTAAAACAAACAATCCGTGAAGTTCGTCGCGACGTCCTTGATTTTAGAATTGACGGCAAATGTAGTTCCTAGGTTTGGCATATCTCGTTTGTGACTACTTCCAACTATTCCCTTCAAGATGCGATAATTTTCATATTCCTTTGCATTTTCATCCTTGCATGTTGTTTTGGGCTCTACAGAATCCATAGATCCAATTGCGCCACCTAAGGCGACTGAGTATTGTCCTTTCAGGAAACTTTGTGGAGTAATTATTTCCTGAGAAGTTTCCATCAAGCATTCGGAAGTTACTTAAACTTCAAACAGCGGAAATGAATCCCTCCACTTCATTCATAAAACTTGAACTGTAGGTTCCTCAATTACATTCAGCCACCCTTAACATCAGACGCTACCATACATACTACAATATATAGTTCTTCCGTCTCTTCCGCCGTTGGGTACCGTATCTAAAATCTTCTTCTGCCCTGAGAGCTGTTGACCATGTAGCCAAAACTGGGTTTGGTCAGCGTGAGCTATTTTATATCGCTCAAAACCGCCGGAATGCCGATGAGAACTCCACTATCCGCCACCTGGGACGTGCCACCTGAGAGTATCACCACTCTGCCTGCTGTATTTCATTATTATTGTCTAGCAAAATTCTACAATTACTTGGTAGTCATTACGGTGTTTGCTATTTCAGGTTACCGTAAATGTTAGTGCGATGGAAATTCTGACTTAAGGACGTTAAAATGTATGGATTTGTGAAAATATTTTGTAAGTGACCTCATAGAACTGTATGTTGAATTTTGTGTAAGAAACATCTCATGTGAACAATCTACAGCGTGGAGCCTTCTCACTACTCCACGACGTCGTGTTTGATAGTATTAAGAGCTCTAGCGCTCTCAAAATACTATCTGTTAAGGATATGTAATGAAGGTGATAGATTTTAACTTCCAATGAGGACTGGGTACGAACCGAAATATACTTCCTTCTCTGTCAATAAAGTCACTGGATATGTTGTTGTTTTCTTATTAGCCTACATGCATTGTACACTAGGAGTGCTTAAATACGTAATGCAAACGTACATTCCTACAGTACGGTACTGTAAGCTTCATTTTCCTTTACACATGGGCATAGGAAAATGAACACAACAAAATTTGTTCTGATGGACTACATATCCATACGTGGCTGGGAGGCGTGACCAGTCTTAAGGAGATAATTGATAGGAAGAGCTTTGTGGAATACAACATTTTACCGGTCGAGCGACAATATGTTAAATACCGGGCGAGTCCTGCGAGGGTTGCCGTCCTTCCTGCATGCCGCGTGTCGGCAAGCAAATACCCAGTCACCGTCAAACCATTCCCGTACGCCCGTTGAATTCCCATAAACTTGACAGTCAGATTTTGAAACGAATGGATAAATGATTAAATTAATCCGTTTAGAGTAAGTGCTGAAAACGCTCTTCCTCGTCCTGCAGACAAGCGTCGTAGCATGTAATGATATTTTAGTTCACTGTCTGCAACTGAGCCTCATGAATTTTGAAAATTACATTGCATTTAAAAATCTACAGCAAACGAAAATATACTGTTCAATAATTAATACAGAAGCCATGAAACATACTAAACCGTTCAATGGCGGATGCGTAAGAAGCACCCGCGCTATACGCTGTGCGGAAGCTTATCGCAGACCTGCTGAAACCATGATATCACGGGGTGAGCTATACTGGTCAGATCAGCATCCACTCACCCAGATATGGGGCAGGGAATATCTGGCAACTTGATTGAGGGACACAGAGTACGTGCAGATTTTGTTGTACGAGAAATTCTCCCACAAATAACTTTAAATTATATTACTAGGGCTCGTGGTTTCAGACCTATAAATTGCCAAACAAGCCTATTGAAAGATAAAAATATCTTAAAAGGACCTAAAACTGGCAAAATGGACTTAAAAAGTCTATTGAAATTAATTCATAATGTTTGTTTTTAATTGCATATTTATAGAAGGAATATAATGTTTAAAAATGTAAAATTCTGGTGGTTTGAAACATACAGCGCTAAACGGTATCAGTGAAATACTTCTTCTTGCGTACATTATATATAATTATATTAACATTATATTAAAGAAAGGAATTCCATGTTTGTTAAAAAAATACTTCAGAATTTATTATTAAATATGTTTTACACCTACAATGAATTCAGGGAACCCCCAATGGGCATCCTGGGAAAAGCAATTAGTAAAACTGCAATAATACTTGTCTTAACCACACTAGGGTTACAAAAATTGGAATTCGGAAACCTTACCTCAGTTGGCTTTGCAGAACAACTCCAGGTTCTTAAGTGTAAAGGATCGTCGGTTTTCAAACAGCACGTTCCAAAACATCGAGAAACATCTCTCCACAACAACGGATATGACGGGTTCATACTTGAAGCAAGTGAGATCTTCCTCTTCAAGAACACTCTCATCAAAATTTTCTCCTTTAAATATTTCACTTATGTTGCGCATAATTTGGTACTCCTGTCTTTTTCAAACTCTACTTTAATTTTATCCTTTCTCTTCAATTTCATTTTCAAATATATATTTACAAGCGAAAATATTTTAGGTGATAGAAGAAATAATGATGATTCGAATTGAAAATGGGCAGTAAACATGTAGTCCAAGGAAGGTGAAGTTGCAAAACATAAGAGCCACTAAGACCTAAATAAGAAGGTTGAAAAAGGTCCAGTAAGCAGAGAAAGGCCGAGAAAGGTAATAAAGGACTAATAAAACCCACCATTTTCAGGCCTACAATAACCCAGAATGAACGTACAAAATATTATGTTGAGCGTCCTCTTCGGCCGCTCGTGGAAAAGAAATAATTTTTCCTCAACTTCTTTGCCCTATATATCTTACAAATAAAATTCTGGAGGGTCCGTTGTCTGTAATGTAATTTATTTCGCCACATTCTGATATACCGGTATTTATCCGTTTCAGGTCAACTCAAGTTCGTATCAGTAGTCTTTAGATTCGTGTATGTTTGTTTGTTCCACCATCACGGGTAAACGGCTGAATAGATCTCGACCAATGTCTACTCATCCGGGAGCAACTTTCGATATGCATATCATTTAAGCATCGCTGAATATACTAGGGCTTCATACGAAAACTGGCAGATTATTTCAAAATTTTCTCTTTCACTATTGAATATATCTAGATCGAAATTCATATTCAGAGTCAAGTCATCCAGGCACAGATTTTCATACGCATATCATTTAAAAGTCACTGTACAGACTGGGAGGTAATACGCTAGTTGTTTTACGTCGCACCGACACAGATAGGTCTTACGGCGACGATGGGACAGGAAAGGGCTAGGAGTGGGAAGGAAGAGGCCGTGGCCTTAATTAAGGTACAGCCCCAGCATTTGCCTGGTGTGAAAATGGGAAACCATGGAAAACCTATTTCAGGGCTGCCGACAGTGGGGTAATACGAAGACCAGAAGTTTTTTAAAATTTTCTCTTACACTATTGGTTATATCTCGGCCAAACTTCGTATCTTGAGTCTACTCATTCAGCAGCCAGACTTCGATATGCATATCTTTTAAAAATCACCGATTAGACTGGAGTTTACAGGAATACCAGAAGAGGTTTCTTTTCAACTTTCTCTTACACTATTGATTATATGTGAAATCTTCACTTTAAATAACTGATGTACATAATTTCACTTACTCTTCAAATGACAGAGAATATTACTATTTTCTACCGGTTTCATGCTCTGCAGCCAATGACGGACACACTCGCAGACCTACAGTTATTTGAAGGATCCATAACAGGAGAAAATCAGAGAATGCATGATATTTCTCACGACTTTAAAATTAGCTCTGCCTAATGTGTCTGAACGCCGAGGTAACACGAGGTAGATATTTTCCCTTTGGGTCCGTCTGTCTGTCTGGTTATCTATCTGTTTGCATATTCCTAAAAGTGGAAAACTTCTGGACTTATTTCAACCAATCTACGTATTTGGGTTCTACTCACTCAGGATGGTGTTATCAGGTGCATATGATGTCATGGTAATCACATGGATTTGGTATTTATAGGAAGATTTTTCTCAAATATTTCGTTAACATTAGGTCTATCAAAAGACTGTATACAACAAACGTTTAATAATATGTTATTTCTGCATTTTAGGCTATGTACGTATTTATCATAAGACAGATAATAACGTAGGTGATTACGAAAAATTGAATTTTTGGTCAAAGTCCCATGGGACATGTCATGCATGTCACTTCAAGGCGAGCAACGGAAAAAAGCTAAAGAGCCATTTTACTCTTTTCGATAGAACAGATATTAAGGGAGGTATCATCAATGTCAGAGCGCCACACCAGTGGTCAGAGATACAATACGCAACCTAAGAACCGTAGAGAATTTCTCACTACTTCGGACCAGGAGCTCTACCGTACAATAATCTTCGGAAATCTCCATCATTCTCTCTCGACTTTATTCAGCTTCATCATATTTCGTTTTACTGCCACGCACTTTCGTACGAAAATATTGCATTAACATTTTGCATTAAACGCGTGAATAGAGCCATGTTACTTCGCATAAATAACTGAGGGGAACATGTAATCCACCGCAAATTCCCGTGCGAAAAACGGATACAATTGCTAGTTTCTATGTAATTCCCATGGGATATAGCCTATTCCTAAGCCCACACCACACTGTATCAACTACGTGCACTGTCATAGATGTCAGACAGATTTCACATAAACGTAGAGAGAGTGGTAGGTGGGGGGAGGGCGTACCATGACCCTACAACGAATCAGAGAATTAACCACAATGATGGGAGTAGGAAGACAAAACTGAAAGGTCCATATTCTGACTCACAGTGATTTGAGAAGTTTATGGCAGTGCTCGTTAGATTCCAGTCACGTGTATACAACGTTTTAAGGTCTCCGTGTCGGTATTTTAATCTTGACTTTCAATGTTCATTTTCACAGCATGATTCTGGGACTATCGTCTTTTATGAGATCATACGCAGTTAAACGCAATAGCATAAGAGAAGACGTCAGACGATCACGTAAAAATGGGAATATTTGACAACATTCTCTTTGACCTCAAGTTATTCCTGTGATGGTCACTTATTTCCATTTTAGAGACATAACTGATTTTCCAGCTCTAGGTTAAATATCGGGGGGGGGGGGGGTGAAGAAACAAAACATCGTATCTCCCAATGCTCTTCTTAGGAATTATTTTTCTTAAGACTGGTCACACCTCCCAACCACATGTGGATATGCAGCCCATCAGAACAATTTTCGGTGTGTTCATTTTCCTATCGTTATGTGTAAATAAAAATGAACCTTGCCGTAACTTTCGGTAGGAATGAATGTCTGCATTCCTACAGTATGTGTTTAAGGGTCATTCTCCTTTACGCATAAGCATAGGAGAATGAACACAATGAAAGTTGTTCTCAAGGGCTCAATATAAAGATGTGGTTGGGAGATGTGACCAGTCTTAAGAAGAATAATGGCTAGGAAGAGCATTGTGAGATACGAAGTTTTGTATCTTAATCCACGATATCGACACCACAAAATCCTGCAGAATTTGCAAATATGTGAACAGTAAAGGTGACTACAACATATCTATAACCTAAGCGAAGCTACCGGAACAGCTGATTATCTATATATATAAAATAGCTTGTCCTGACTGACTGACTGACTGACTGATTCATCATCGCCGAGCCAAAACTACTGGACATAATGAAATGAAATTTTGAGGATACATTCATATTCAGATGCAGGTGCTCGCTAAGAGAGGACTTTTGGATATTCCGTTGCTAAAAGGGTGAAAAGGGGGATGAAATTTTAAAATGAGTGTATCTATATCTCAAAAATTTAAAAGTTTACAAATGGAGAAATTGGTATTTAGAATCTTCTTTGAAAATAAGGAAACACGTATTTTTTTGTTTTCAGAAAATCTCAATAGGACGGGTGAAAAAGGGTGAAAAAGGGGTTGAATGCCTTTAATCAAGATACCGGTACTTACATCTCAGAAACTGAAGATATTACAGACCTGAAAATTGGTGTTTTGGATCGCCTTTAAAAACAAAAAACACGTATTTTTTATTTTTGGAAAATCCAATTAATCGGGGGGTGAAAAGGGGGTGAATTTTTAAAATGAGTGTTTCTATATCTCAAAACTTTGAAAGTTTACAGATGTAAACATTGGTACTTAGAATCATAATAAAAAATAAAGAAACACGTACTTTTGTTCCACAAAATCTCAATAGGACGGGTGAAAAGGGTGAAAAACGGGTTGAATGCCTTTAATCAGGATACCAGTACTTATATCTCAGAAACTGTAGATATTACAGACCTGAAAATTGGTACTTTTGATCTCCTTTAAAAATAAAGAAACACGTATTTTTTTGTTTTCGGAAAATCCAATTAATGGGAGGGGGAAAAGGGGGGTGAATTTTTAAAATGAGTGTATCTATATCTCAAAACTTTAAAAGTTTGCACATGTGAAAATTGATATTTAGAATCTCCTTTAAAAATAAAGGAACACGTACTTTTTGTTTTCTGTAAATCCGAATAGGAGGGGTGTAAAAGCGTGAATAATGGGTTGAATGCCTTTAATGAGGATACATATATCTCAGAAACTGAAGATATTACAGAACTGAAAATTTGTATGTGGGATCTCCTTTAATAATAAAGAAACACGTATTTTTTGTGTTTGGAAATTCCAATTAATGGCGGTTAAACAGGAGTGACATATTGGGGTGAATTTTTTGAAAGACTATATCTACAGAATATATGAGAAACGTAGAATGATACAGACGTAAAGAGTGGTATTTGGAATCTCCTGTAAACGTAAAGAAACATAGGTGATTTATTTTTTGAAACTCCTCTTAAGGGGAACTAAAATGGGGGTGAAATTTTAAAATGAGAATTTCTACAGTATATCTCAAAAAACTGAACATGTTACAGAAGTGAAAAATGGTATTTTTTATCTATATTAAAAATAAAGAAACGTGTATTTTTAGTTTTCAGAAATATCACTTGGGTGGATTGGGGGGGGGGTAAAATTGACTGAAAATGGTGTTGAATTCTTTTAATTAGGCTACTGTTATCTCAAAAATGAAGATGTTACAGACGTGAAATTTGATATTTGGAATCTGCTTTAAAAGTAAAGAAACACGTATTCTCTGAAAATCCAATGAAGGTGGGGGGGGGGGGGGGGAGGAGGTGAAAGAATTGAAAAATTAATTGACTTAATTGTATGAGAATACTTACACCTATTAAAAATTAAAGTTGTTAGGGCCTACAGACGTGAAAATTGGTATTTGGATCTCCTTTAAAAACAAAGGAAAACGCGTTTTAGGGGCAAATCATCTTGGGGGCGGGAGTGAAAAGGAGTTGAATTCCTTTCATGAGGACACATAAATCAAAAACTGAAGAAGTTACAGAGTTACAGTCGTGATAATTGGTATTTAGAAGATCCTTTACTATTAAAGAAACAAGTATTTTTGCCATTTTACTGTTCATAATGTATTTATAAGGAGCCTCCGTTGCTGAGGCGGCAGCGCGCCGGCCTCTCACAGCTGGATTCCGTGGTTCAAATCCCGGTCTCTCCATGTAACATTCGTGCTGGACAAAACGGAGGCGGGACAGGTTTCTCTCCGGACACTCCGGTTTTCCCTGTCAACGTTCATTCCAGCAACACTGTCCAATATTTCATTTCATTTGTCATCCATTAATCATTGGCCCAGAGGAGTGAGACAGGTTTCGGCTGCCGGCACAATTCCTATTGTCGCCGCTAGATGCGGGCTTTATTCATTCCATTCCTGACCCTGTCGAATGTCTGGAAACAGGCTGTAGATTTTCGATGTACTTATTCTGATCATAAACCGATCATTTTTAATCTTTCCTGGGTTCGTTTTCAAGAGCCATCTTTTCCTTCGGAGAACGTTCTTAGATTACAGTAGATTCTCCTGGCATAAGAATAAAAATTTAAACACATTTGAAATAAACGATAGGAATGAGATTGACCGTCCAATTTTTCACCTCCATAATAAGGTCAATAATGCACGGAAGTATGTCATTCGTATGGCCAGAAATCCCGCACACTTGCCTACGCGCGACAATGGTGCTGGTCACATTCTCAACAATGACAGTGGCAGCAGATGTAATTCACCGCCAAGTAGCGGTCTTGCATCTTGTCGTGGGGTCCAGAACATCTATAATAATAATAATAATAATAATAATAATAATAATAATAATAATAATAATAATAATAATAATAATAATAATAATAATAATAATAATAATAATAATAATAATAATAATAATGTTCTGGACCGTCGTCAAACGTGCGGACCTTGCTGGAAACTGGTCCTGGACGGTAATGACTAAGAATGCAGTCCGGCCGCGGGTTCAGTATCGCCAAGGCACCCAAGACGACACCACGCTGGATCTCCTCAAGGATTTGATCCATATAAAAAATGCTTATAGGAAAAGATGGCAAAGGTTTAGGGACCCAACTGACCGGGTGGAATACCTGGACCTAGCCCGGGAAGTACGAAATCGATTGCTGGAAATAAAGATTGAAAAATGGGAGGAAACTTGCCGTAATCTATTAGAAAACGAGTCAGATCGCGAATTTTGGCGTATTCTCTCAGAAAACGAGTCAGATCGCGAATTTCGGCGGATTACATATAAAACAATAAGCATTCAATTCTAAGTTTCAGTATAATGCCGTAGCGAAGCACGGGTATCTTGCTAGTAGGGTATAATTTTCTACGGTTATAACACTGGCCTTCTTTGCCGTGGACAACTGTAAAATACTGGAGTTTTGAATGGCCAATATTTAGATAAACATGTCATTATAATAAGATATAAAATATTGAAATAACCAAGAATGCCCGACTTGATGAACTAATTCCAAGCACTCTCGCAGTTAATCTCCTTTGCTTGTAGTGCCGTAGAGGAGGAAAACTTGTACCGCCTCGCGCAGTGCAACCAGACAGCGAGCTACAAGATTAATTATGGCGTGGAAATGGTAGCAGGTGGGAAGTTAGAAAGGAACATACGAGAGGCAGTAGAAGGGCAATTTGAAGAGAACAACACGAGCATACAAGTTATAATTTATTCTCAGAGGTAAACTAAATGAAACTGGCGCCTGTTGTTCACAAAATATAGGATTATACGAGCACTCAAATATTGATGAAGTGCCTGAGAGAATAGCGGACCTATAACGCGATACGTTTACGTACTGGTTATGCAGTTAAGGGAAGCTGGAGTGTTCTGTTCATGGCTAAATGTGTGTCTTCCGGTCTCTAAAACTTCTGCCTCTCGAACGTTTGAGCTTGTAGTTATTTTGGCTTCTTCTGTAAATCCACTGTTCGATTAAAATCAAAATCAGCATTTAAGTATTACATTGGGGCTCCTAGTAAGGTATGATTTAAGTATTCCTTGTTGTTAGTCTAGCGAGCAGACGGTGTTTCTGCATGTTATATATATGCTACTGTACGTCATCTAAAAGTATTCGTTTCACAATGGACTTGTTGCTATGTACTATATATATGACAAGTGTTTCTTCTTTTATATCTAGTTATCGCTACAAATTATTTGCATGTTCATTTGAGTATTCAAAATATATCCTTAAGTGAGTCAAAACGAATTCCAGACTTCAAATCAGTACTCCATGATGTAACATCTTCACCCTCATTAGAAAATATCACTGACTGGAAATCCGCAAACCAAACAGCCAACTAACCACTTACTTACTTGTTTGCGTAGCGCATGGCTTTCAGTGCCGGAAGTGTCCGAGGACATATTCGGCTTACCTGGTGCAGCTCCTTCTATTTGACATCCATGGGTGACCTGCGCATCTGGGTATATGCTGATGTTGATGAGGAGTATGATATAGGGAGAGGGTGTCGGCAAATAGCTTACTTACGTTGAATAACTCCAAGGGGTCTGCTCAAGGCTTAACGCCTTCACCTGACGGATGAATCACTATCAACACTTGCTCATGAAATTCCCTCCAGAGGTACCCTATATCATTTTCTAAAACCTTGTGCGGATATGTTACACTATTTATTTAAGGGTTATGTAACTGTTATATTTTGAATACGACTTTTGATTTTCCCTTGCTCAAAGCCATTTTTGAAAGCCATTTATTGTACAAGTTTCCCCAGTTCAGATATTTATAAATATTTTATTACGATTTTGGCTCAACAACTCTCCGTAATTTTAAAAAAAATTGATGAAAATGTTGAATATTAACCTTTCGGTAGATTCTCATGTAGAGGTACACTTGCGAGTAAACTATGCGGTCCACGTAGGAATGTCGATTTACGTTGGTAATGAAATATCTAGCAGCCCCACCTCCTCCAATATCAACCTCCTCTACCCTCATGCATGCTTCTAACAACATGATTGAAAAGTTACTTACTTCACTCCGGACGATGAGTGAAGGGTAACATTCGCACTTCCATCTACACAAAGTCAAGTCTCTAATCATATTACAGTGGACTACACAACTCTCCTCATTCGCTCCAATCACACTAAATTACATTCAAGTGTGTTATTTCTCTCCCACTGTTCATTTAGCACTGATTGTAACATCCTTCTGTGGTTTGAAATAGAGATGAACTCTGCATTGGGGAGGTGGTGTGTTTTTCCCACCGTCGACTGTCCTGAAAATGGATTTGCAGCGGTTTCCTCAGTAGGTCAAATGCCGGAACAGTTCCTTTTAGAGGCCACGGTCACTACCCTATCACCCCTCTTCGCACCTCAAGTTATCGAAACACATCTCCTGACCTGAGTGGGAGCGTCACCCTATAGGTGGCCCACCCTACCCCATCAGAGTACGGGAGTATCAGTAAGGGCTGTGTGGGGCAGATGTTAGTAAAGCAAATGGAGAAGCCTTACAGTAGGAAAAACCGGTATGGACAGACATTTTACACGCAAGTGTACATACGCGGTGTGTCTAAAATATTCAGTTGATGTCTCCGTAACTGAACGGCAACATTGCGCAGGTGGACGTGCATGCACAAGGCGCTTCAGAGACGTAGCGAGAAGCGCCACATGGCATGGTGTATTTGTGAACAGCAGAGTAAACCCGCTGCGGCCAGTAACCCATAGTCAGTATGAGTGACGGTGTCATAGAGCAGTAGAGCAACGCGTGAACGTCAAGTTTTGCGACGAACTGGGGATGACGGAGACGCATGAAGTGTTGATGAGATTTTACGTGATCAGAAAATGAGTTTACAAGCGGTTCAAACACTTTCTGGAAGGGAAGTTAACGACTAAGGGTAAATCACTTTTCAGTCAGCCGTCTACAAGCAGAACCCGACACATGATCGAGCGCGTGCAACATGTTGGCACAAGAAAGGTGATCGACTCTACGATATATGGCGGTGGAATTCAGCATTAACAAGGGCACGATGCACAGCATCGTCCGCAATGATTTGAGTAAGCTGAACATCTGCTCCCAGTTTTCCTTGCACAAGCTGGCAGACGAACAAAAATCAAAATGGATGGAAACTTCTGGAGATTTCATCGGCATGTGTAACCAGGATCTATCCTTTCTTCCAACCATCGTCATGGGGGATGAGATTTGAGAAATGTGCTGAGTTTTACTCTAGCTCCTATGGTTCCTGAGGAAAGTGTAACTGAATATGAATAAATATTACTTTCGGAAATGTAATAATTGCTGACCACTGAAGGGGAGTGTCAGTGGATCCATCATATATTGACAGCCACTTAAAATACACTACTATTGCAGGAACATACACAATTGTTATATTTTTAAATTCAGGAAAGATTCCTCAATTCAAAGAAATAAAATACGGCCTACCAAACTGCAATTGCTTTAATGATTTTTCACCTTCGCTGAAAACCTACACATACCATTGACTCATCATTAAAATGCACATTTCCAATCAAGAGTTCTGTCTGCACCGAACTCTGTGGTTTGAAATAGAGATGAACTCTGCATTGGGGAGGTGGTGTGTTTTTCCCACCGTCGACTGTCCTGAAAATGGATTTGCAGCAGTTTCCTCAGTAGGTCAAATGCCGGAACAGTTCCTTTTAGAGGCCACGGTCACTACCCTATCACCCCTCTTCGCACCTCAAGTTATCGAAACACATCTCCTGACCTGAGTGGGAGCGTCACCCTATAGGTGGCCCACCCTACCCCATCAGAGTACGGGATGAATGCTAAAAGAAAAAGAAAAGTACGAAATGCGTCCTAATTAAAGATCGCTCCGTGAGTCTATACAAATATAGATTTGTAAAATACACTGACTGACAGAGCAAATGCAACACCAAGAAGGAGTGGTCAGAACTTTATGCCAATTGCAGGGTAGACTGACGTCACTGAGGTATGCTCATGATGTGAAATGCGCCGCTGTGCTGCGCACGTAGCGAACGATAATTGGGACACGGCGTTGGCGAATGGCCCACTTCGTACCGTGATTTCTCAGCCGACAGTCATTGTAGAACGTGTCGTCGTGTGCCACAGGACACGTGTATAGCTAAGAATGCCAGGCCGCCGTCAACGGAGGCATTTCCAGCAGACAGACGACTTTACGAGGGGTATGGTGATCGGGCTGAGAAGGGCAGGTTGGTCGGTTCGTCAAATCGCAGCCGATACCCATAGGGATGTGTCCACGGTGCAGCGCCTGTGGCGAAGATGGTTGGCGCAGGGACATGTGACACGTGCGAGGGGTCCAGGCGCAGCCCGAGTGACGTCAGCACGCGAGGATCGGCGCATCCGCCGCCAAGCGGTGGCAGCCCCGCACGCCACGTCAACCGCCATTCTTCAGCATGTGCAAGACACCCTGGCTGTTCCAATATCGACCAGAACAATTTCCCGTCGATTGGTTGAAGGAGGCCTGCACTCCCGGCGTCCGCTCAGAAGACTACCATTGACTCCACAGCATAGACGTGCACGCCTGGCATGGTGCCGGGCTAGAGCGACTTGGATGAGGGAATGGCGGAATGGCGGGACGTCGTGTTCTCCGATGAGTCACGCTTCTGTTCTGTCAGTGATAGTCACCGCAGACGAGTGTGGCGTCGGCGTGGAGAAAGGTCAAATCCGGCAGTAACTGTGGAGCGCCCTACCGCTAGAAAACGCGGCATCATGGTTTGGGGCGCTATTGCGTATGATTCCACGTCACCTCTAGTGCGTATTCAAGGCACGTTAAATGCCCACCGCTACGTGCAGCATGTGCTGCGGCCGGTGGCACTCCCGTACCTTCAGGGGCTGCCCAATGCTCTGTTTCAGCAGGATAATGCCCGCCCACACACTGCTCGCATCTCCCAACAGGCTCTACGAGGTGTACAGATGCTTCCGTGGCCGGCGTACTCTCCGGATCTCTCACCAATCGAACACGTGCGGGATCTCATTGGACGCCGTTTGCAAACTCTGCCCCAGCCTCGTACGGACGACCAACTGTGGCAAATGTTTGACAGAGAATGGAGAACCATCCCTCAGGACACCATCCGCACTCTTATTGACTCTGTACCTCGACGTGTTTCTGCGTGCATCGCCGGTCGCGGTGGTCCTACATCCTACTGAGTCGATGCCGTGCGCATTGTGTAACCTGCATATCGGTTTGAAATAAACATCAATTATTCTTCCGTGCCGACTCTGTTTTTTCCCCAACTTTCATCCCTTTCGAACCACTCCTCCTTGGTGTTGCATTTGCTCTGTCAGTCAGTGTATTACCAAGGAAGAAAGCTACCATAGTTACGAAAAATAACTCACCTGAGATTACAAGGTGAAAGGATATTCGTAGGGAAATTAAAAAATATTCTCAGAAAATGTTCTGAAAGGGGAGAATTAACAAAGTGTTAGTTTTCTGTCTACTTTACTTATTCTTTTGAAGATAGAGGGCCCTCAAAATAAAAACTCATGTTCATATAAACATGAATATCAATCATGAGAATACATTTGTAACACAAAGCTAACCTTCACAATGAAGTTACAAGCATAGGCTAACAACACCGGAGAAATGAAAAAAACAAGATATAAAACAGTTCGCAATGCAAAGCATTATAGGCAGCCATCATTCAAACGAGGTTAAGTTGCCCAAGTAAAAACAAGGCAGAAGAAAACCCTTCTTTACATACCGTTCTGGTGATAATTACTCAATATATATGAATTTAATGAGTCCCACACACGGAACATGCGACTTAAGCAAACAATCACTGAGGTTATCACATTCATAGAGTAGGGGGAAGGATAACATTTAAATATATATCTGACGGCCCAATGATCACACAAGACTGTTTTTGAGCGGAGCATGATAAAGATCCTTCGGATAGAGCACTTGATTTCATAGGTTGATTTCATACGGTTTTCTGGCCACTAGAACAGTTCGTACACCGAGCTGTCGTATTCTCCAAGAAAGGGGCTACGCTTTTAGAAATATTTATTTCAAATTAAAAGGCGCTCATATGAGATTCTTAAACAGGATGAAAGAAATTGAGGAACGTAGAGACTGGTTGGTCGGCGGTTGCAGAGTAGGCTTCGGCGTACAAGTGGCCACGGCTGTTTCGTGGTCCGATAGCTCTACACTCCGTCCGATGAACTGAGCAGAGGACGAGTGGCCACGGCTCTACCATTGATCTACACCTCTGCTTTAGGGAGACGGCGAGGTGCTAGTCCCCACCGTCGGCTGTTCTGAGAATGGATATCAGTGGTTTTCCATTCTCATGCATTAAAGCGAATGCCAAAACAGTTCTTAGTTTAGGCCTTTGGGACCTACTCCCTCACCTTCACCACACATCTCCTTCACCACCAAAAATCTCCCGGCCTGGGGGACGGCGTCACCGTTTAACAGGCCCGCCTCCCCGCTCAGGGAAGGAATGGAAACATTTTAGTAGTATTATTACTTCAGTTTAGAGTCCATAGTTGCGGTAGCAACTCGGTCCAGAAAGAAAATGATAATTTCCTCTTAAGGTCAAAGTCCTACCTGTATTGCTGGCCGCCGATGCGGCACACGGTGTTGAAAGAGGTATAACATACAAGCCCAACGTTATACACCGTGGCTGCGTAGCACAATTGGAAGGCGCGACACAAAGTAAACCAATCATAACAGGTTACGTCATCGGAAAGATCGAGAGAAAATTGCAGGTGACCTGGCGTACTAAGGATCACATGAAAGGAGCTTCCAGATAGTTCAGAAGGCGAAAAGATAGCTTGTCCAAGATGTAAAGAACAGTTTCGGTACGGGATAGCAAACGATACAATTCAAACGTAGAACACACCATTACGGTTATCGTAGTTAATTTCCCCGGTAGATAATGGAGGTGATCCAAAATGCATGGAGACATCGGGAGCCAACGTTAGTCCGTTATGGCTTGTTCGGTCCTTGATCTTGGGTCTACGTTGTGCCCGTCTTGTCTTCTTTCTACTATGTATTTCAGGTGCATGTATATCAGTCTACTCAAGTGGTTTCGGGATTTTAGCCGCGTCGCTGTTGGATCTCCTAAGACTTTGTTCAAGAGTGTCTTCTTGAGCAACTGTGCTTTCAATGCTTTTGTCCTCAGATCTGGAGTAGCAATGTTTGTAGGAACAGGCGGCCGCTGACTAGGTGTGGACTCACTGTGTCAGTAGCAACTCTCATGACTCTCCAGCTCAATCTTGATTGAATACACGCTGTTTTCCCACTGAAGGTCACAGTAGTCTACAGCGGATGCAAGAGAAAGTGAAGCAGTACGAAGAGTGATCACATCTGCACCCCAGTTGCTGCCCGCTAGTTTATGGAGCAGATTTACTCTTGTACTCAGCTTCCTTGACAGATTCAAGAAATGATATTTGAACGACAAAGATCCGTCCACCCCCCAGATATTTGGAGAAGAAATTGTGGAAGACTTCATTTCCGTTAAAAACCACTTGTATCTTTCGATTAGCATCCATATTATGCAGGTGGAATGCTGTTACTTCTGTTTTGAATTGATATGGCTTGAATCTCTATTTGCGGAAACAGTCACACATGGTAGCTAGGTCCTCCGTAGGTATATCATCACAGCGTGCCAAATCTATAGTGTGAGTAATTAAAGCTAGATCATCTGCAAACTGTACCTTCAATGAAGTCGATGTTGGCATTTTGTGGATTTACAGATTGAATAGGTGATGGTATGTTAAAAAGTATAGTTATTCACTTATGTACGGAAGTGACGCACCCTTTGCCTGACTGAATGCAGCAGGTAACTTGTTTTTCTTTTTAAATCCTAACAGAAAGCTGAGTTTTCCTCAGCTCTTCACAACGATCTCTCAGTTGTGTTGGCTAAATGATAAGGTTTGATGTCTTTTGGAACGTAACTTTTGAACTATTATTCAGCGAGTATAGGATCAGTGTAACTTACACAGTGCAGAGGACTAAAGGTATGTGGACTTCGAATAATGAAGAACACTCAGCTGCTTAACCACTCTGTTGAAGATTCGTTACTTGAAATAATAATAATAATAATAATAATAATAATAATAATAATAATAATAATAATAATAATAATAATAATAATAATAATAATAATAATTTTACCGGGCGGTACACCTCCGCTCCGCTAATTAGAACATTGCGCCAGTTGGAACTCCTCTACTGGAGGAAGCCTGAACTTTAACTACAGTGTTAATTCTCAAGTTTTTCAGAAGATGTCCCTACTTGTAAATTTTGAAGTGTTCTGAACTGTGTCGTTTTCGATGTATTTTTGTTTTGCCTGTAGTAAGAAGTGTGAACATTCTCTTCTAGATGGCACTACTGAAGGACTACAATTATGCACCCTAGTGAGAAGTAAAACAACTGTGTTTTTGGAGAAATTTAGTATTTATAAGTTTGTTCCTTATTAAATTTCTTTCAGCTTGTGTTTAAGTTGGCAACGTTAACCCTTTCTTTCTGCCAGTTTTGAAATTGGCCAATCATAAATTTCTGTACTTAATTTTCCACCAATCCGGGTTTTCTTCTTCAATCCTGACATGTAATCTTTTGGTCGTCCAATAAAATGCTTGTGGGCGGGTGTTCTCATTCATGAAAGGTCTCGAATGTTCCGCGAGGGTATATAAACTGCTGATTTTCGGGTCTCTGCGCCATTTCAGTAACACCTATCATGGTGTAAATTATGTAGCAGGGGGCGGGAAGCGCCTCTTTCTTCGGGCAGCAGTTCAACCAACAGGTAATGGCCGTTTTATAACTTATTTTCTTGCCAGCTCAGCAGTTTAACCCTCGGGGCGGGTTCGAAACCTTTTACCATGTAACTGTCCTCTAAAATGTAAAAGACTCTTGATTTAAATTCTGCCTCTGTAACTACATATGGGGATAGAGAGTGCTTAACCCTCTCGAGCTCCCACTCATATTGCTTTGAGGTGAACTTATTTTCACAACCGTTTCTTCCCTTCTAATGTAATGTAAATCGTTTTCTCATATAAGTCACCTCTTTAGGATGGGATTAGCCCTTGCATTAACGGCCTAGTGCCAAGTAGGTTTTAAATAAAGTGTATTAGGAGTGCAAGGACGCCTCCTCTCAAGTTGGTATTTTGGAGGCCATGTAATTGTCCTGTTTCTTCACTGAATAGGCCTCAGTAGGTTGGGTATTTTTACCCCTGTGTTATTGTAATTGGAGGACAGCTTAAAGGTGGAGTTCGGTGTGGCCTTTGATAGGCTTGAATTTTGAGAGCGGGTTTGCTCTTTCTTAAAAGTTGATTTTGTGTGCCTCGAGGAGGCTTTATTTGGTAATTAGGAGCAAGTGCTCCTGGGCATGATTGGGGTCTTCTGCCCCTTTGTCGAATCTTGTTTTTGGGTAAAGTTGGGCTAATTGCTCAAGAATTGTGAGTCCGGGGCTCGAAGCCCAAATTCTGTAAAAACTGTAATTGTACATTCTTAAAGTGTTGATATTCAACTGTGTTTCTGTTATTCTTGTTATTTCTTGATCTCGAAAAGAAAATATAACCTTGTTAAATTTTAAAATTAACTTTAATTACGTATTTTGAGACCTGTTCACCCCAGCACCTTCTTTCACCTCTAACTACCACGGATAACTCCGTAACAATAATAATAATAATAATAATAATAATAATAATAATAATAATAATAATAATAACATCCCTGCAATGATTATAGATTTTATGAGAACATGGAATGTCAGAATTTCGTCTCATGGGAGTTGGTAGATTTACTGGTAGTTTCTAAATACAAGAACTCCTGTGGCACGAAATTCCAGCGTATCATCCAACTAACTACTTTTACGTCTTCTAGAGACTCCGAGATGCCATAACTTTGTCCCGTAGGATTTCTTTTACGTGCTTGAAAATATGCAACACGAGACTGACGTATCTGAGCATCTTCAAATACCTTCGGACTGAGCCGGGATCGAACTTGGACTCAAAAGGTCGGAACTTCTTCCGTCTGAGCCACTTAACCCGGTCATTGTAGGACGTAAAACCATTATTATTATTATTATTATTATTATTATTATTATTATTATTATTATTATTATTATTATTATTAGCGTATTCTCCCAATAATGGAAGACGTTAAGCAAACAACTCAATCCAGCTTTCTTTGGTTTCTTCTTGTTCTTCCAATAGGCTTTCATTCTCTCCGAGAAGGCTTGTTTACGTTCTTCCGACCATTTCGGTCTGCACTGTTTTTGCTTTGGTTGCTCTGATGTAACTTCCCACTTGTTGACTTTGTGTCTGAAGGTGTCTCTTTCTAAAATGTCTGTTGCACACATGTTTGCGTTTTTGAGGTCCTTTCGAAGTTCGTCCAGCCAAGGTGTTGAATTCTTAAGTGAGCTAACATAATTTAATATTCTTTTTGACAGTCGATTTTCTGGTAATCTTGTGAGGTGTCCAAAGAATTTCATTCGTCTTTTCTTAATGTCAATTTCAATGTTTGAAACTTTTTCTGTTGTTTTGATTGATTGTAGCCTGTAGCCATCTTGGGTATATCTTGCTCCTAGGATTTTCCTGATGATCTTCCTCTCTTGCTTTTTTATTTCTTCTAATTCTTGTTTACTGTTAAGTGACAATGTTTCACTTGCGTAAAGGACTGTTGGTTTTATGACTGTGTTGTAATGCCGAATTTTTGTCTGTCTTGACATGCATTTTTTGTTGTAGATGTCTTGAACTAACCCTAATGCCTTCTTGACTTTTTGGAGACGGTTTTGCTGTGAGATCTTCTCAAGGCCTGTCGGTTCGATGAATTCTCCGAGGTATTTAAAGTACGAGACCCGGTCGATTTTACCGTATTTTGTTCTCAGGCTCGTGATATCTGTCTTTGAACAGAAGAATTTAGTTTTCTCAAATGAAATCTGTAGTCCCACTTTTTCTGCAGATTCCTTAAGTATCTCAAGCTGCTTGATGGCAGTCTCCTCATCCTCTGTTAAAATCGCCAGATCGTCCGCAAATGCGAGGTATGGTACGTAGAGGTTGTTTTTGGGAAAGCCCAATCGGATCGGTTTCCAAGATTCACGTTTCTTGAGTTCCTTCTCCCATTCTTCCATAACCTTGTCTAGGACGACGTTGAACAGAATAGGAGAGAGTTCATCACCTTGTCTCACACCTGTTTGAATGTCGAAGGGTTCTGAAATTTCTCCCATAAATTTCACTTTAGATTATTATTATTATTATTATTATTATTATTATTATTATTATTATTGAAATTTTATTCATCTTCCAGCGCCTGTGTACGTTATATTAATCAAGCCCTTCATCAATCACTTGATTAACATTCACTTTTATAACTCAAGTTATATCAGTGTTTGTTCTGATGTGAATGTCTGTAAATAATGCAGGTTATTATCAGGAAACCTGTTTCCAGATGTGTGAGGAGGAGTCATTGTAGCATCTGGTAGCAAGGGTTATTGAAGAGCCTCATCTGAATATCATGCATGAGTGTCCCTTCATGGCTGGAATCGCGGACGGTTGGCCTCAGTATTTTCGAAGGGAATATAGATTAACCTCGCACGTCGCACATTGATTCCAGCTGAGGAATTACTTACCGGATATAATTGACGTAGTTAAATTTGATAATGTAGCGAAAGAGGATTTCCCAAAACCCGTAGAGGCCTAGAGGCAGTCTAAAGCAAACTTGTGTGAACTGGGACCTTTATGTAGCATTCACCAGCGCCGAGGCACACTAATGAGAGTCCCTCCCTGTAGACAGCTTGTACCTTGTCTGTGACATGGCCTACAACGGCTAGGAGGGACTTCCTAAAGTCTAATGGGCTCTTTTTCTATGCGTTTGAAATGTAGTATGTAAAGGAGGGCGAATGAAAAGGGTAATTCCTAATTCGAATAATGATAACGTGGAGAATTTATTTTGACATTAAATCTAAGTATCTTTTAAATAAAAGAGTACATCATGTCGCGTGTATCAGATACATCTCTATACCATTTCATGTGTATAACCTTTCACCTCTAAAATGTCCACAGACTCCACAAAACAGAACGATACAACACTCCAGTCAACCTACTAAAGTAGGTATTGGGTAGTCTATCGAATAAGGGCGCTATCCTAAGTAGAGCTAGCTGCCTTCTGTGGTAACACACTCAGTCTGGTAATCATGAGAGGAATAACGTTCAAGTGAAAGGTGAACTGTTGTCAGCAACTTCATGCCAGTTATCAGCGGATTACAGACTTACGTCATCCACTTCTTACTCGTAACTATCAGAATTGATGTCTTAATTAATTGTGTGGTGCTTTTTTTTTTGCTAGTGGCTTTACGTCGCACCGACACAGATAGGTCTTATGACGACGATGGGATTGGAAAGGCCTAGGAGTTGGAAGGAAGGGGCCGTGGCCTTTATTAAGGTACAGCCCCAGCATTTGCCTGGTGTGAAAATGGAAAACCACTGAAAACCATCTTCAAAGCTGCCGACAGTGGGATTCGAACCCACTATCTAACGGATGCAAGCTCACAGCTGCGCGCCCCTAACTGCATGGTCAACTCGCCCGGTAATTGTGTATTTTAAAACCTATAATAGGCCTAATCACAAAAATGGTGTCAACTGGATTTAAAACTCAGTTCCATTACGATTTTCACACATCACATTCTCTCAGATTCTATATCTCCGTATTGTTTCACTCATGGAAAAAAACTCCTGTAGGTCATGAAATTCTATAACGGTAGAGATTAACAGAAACCCACGCTCATTATTTGCACGCTTTCCAATAATTAATAATGTTATGGCTTTACGTCCCGCTAACTACTTGTAGGGTTTTAGTAAACGCCATGTTGCCAGAATGTTGTCTCGCAGGGGTTCATTTACGAGCCAGTAAATCTACTGATTCGAGCCTGACGTATTTGAGCACCTGCAAATACCACCGTACTGAGTCAGGATCGAACCTGCCAAGTTGGGGTCAGAAGACGACGCCTTAACCCTCTGAGCCACTCATCCCAACTATTTCCTAATACTACTACGCTCAAGTTTGGAGCTCACACTGGATCCAGTACCTGACTGTGGATAAACCGTCGTCTAATATAAAGCGCAATACTGTATCCCAAACATAGCCAATACCCTCAGCTAAGTCAGGAGATATTCCCAGGCGGAGTGGTGCATTCCAATCCCTTGTTCCTTCAGCTAACAACGGGCAGTCTACCTTCTCAAGTACTGACCATGCAGAATGGTGTTAATGTGGGGAGAACTCATGAAGCCGTACTGAATGGCTGAATTGGTGGGGCGCTGGTTTTTAGAGCCCAAGGCAGCATTTCAGATCCCAGCTCAGTTCGGTGGTATTTGAACATGTTCAGATATAATAGTCTAGTGTCCGTAGGTTTACTGACATATAAAGGAACTAATGCGAAATGAAATTACGGCACCTCCTGTTTCCTCAAAATCATGACAGTAGACAGTGGGATCTTAAACCAAAATCATTAATTATAAGATCTTACAGGATCTGGAGTTTCTACATGACTACACCGTTGATTTATTCCTATCAGATAGTTCATTACATTTTATGTAACCGTAATGACTGAGCTGAGTGTCAATTTTATATTTATCTTACTTCTTGTCGCCGGTGATTTGACGTCACACCAAGAGGTACATATTATCGGTGACGATTGGGTAGGAAAGGATTCTTCTTCTTCTTCTTTTCTAGCCTATTTCAATCCACTGCTGGATATAGGCCTCTTCCATGTGCTTCCATCGTCTTCGGTCTTGAGCCACTTGGAACCAGCGTGTTCCAGCCAACAGCTTTATGTCGTCGAGCCATCTCTTCAGGGGTCTTCCAATGCCTCTCTTGTGTCCCCATGGTCTCCAGTGAACAATTCTAGAGGTCCACCTGTTGTAGTCTTGTCGAGCTACGTGTGAATTATGAATTGGAAGGTAGTTGCCGTGATGTAATTGAATCGATCATTTGAGAAGCACCACATCTGTAAATTTATTTTAAAAATGTTTGCCACATTTTTGGGTCCTTTGGAGACTGTTTCATCGATGTAAGCTGAAGTCCCATGTATATACAAGTAATACTAACGGCAGAATCGCTGTCTAGAATTGGCACTGCGTTCAGAAACTCTTCAGGTACTGTTGATATGATGACTCCATTATTTGCGCTCACTTTAGATGGACTTCATTAATCATGATATTGCCCCAGAAATCAAACATTTGCATATATTTTCCGAGGTTATGCTGGGTAGAACACGAACCAGAGCCACCAGAATTTTCATAACACCGGTTGATAATAGCGAGGTACAAAACTGTTAATCATTACTTTCCCATTAGGGGACATTCGATCGACACTTCAGTGTCCTTAAGAGCACAATATGTACACTAAAGCTCATTCTTTCTTCCATGAAGTATTCATGGATCATTGTCAAAATGGTGGATATAACGTATATTATAAATTTCGTGTGGCTTGTAAGGCAGACCCTCCTATGAGGGTGGGCGGAATCTGCCATGTGTAGGTAACTGCGTATTATTGTGGTGGAGGTTAGTGTTATGTGTGGTGTGTGAGTTGCAGGGATGTTGGGGACAGCACAAACAACCAGCCCCCGGGCCATTGGAATTAACCAATGAAGGTTAAAATCCCCGACCCGGCCGGGAATCGAACCCGGGACCCTCTGAACCGAAGGCCAGTACGCTGACCATTCAGCCAACGAGTCGGACATAACGTATATTAAAAGTTACAGATTAGATTAGGGAAAAGATTAGGGCCAATTGGCCCACCCTTCCATCTAACCAGATTCTTCTTCCACCGCTTTTCACACATCTATGGTGTCGCGGGTGCGAACTATGTCACACATGTGGATTTGGCGCCGTTTCATGACCGAATTCCCTTCCTGACGCCAACCTACGTGGAGGGATGTCATTACTATTGCGTGTTTCTGTGGTGGTTGGTAGTGTAGTGTGTTGTCTGAATACGAAGAGGAAAGTGTTGGGGCCAACACACACACACATTGCCCGGGCCGGAAAAATTAATCAGATGCGATTAAAATCCCCGAGGGGGCGGGAATCGAATCCGGGACACTCTGAACCGAACGACTCAACGCTGACCATTCAGCCAATAAGTCGGACTTCCATCTAACCAGATTATGAGGTACAATGTATTTATGTGTACTCCTTAGCCCCGTTTCTTGATACGGGTTAGGGATGAGGTGAGATGAATTTATTTGGCATGTTTTTACGGCCTGATTCCTTTCCTCACGCTAACCTCAGCTGAGGAGCTAATAAAGATGAAATGCATGATGATGAATAAAAACTGGGTAAGGATGTGGAAGGAACAGGCTGTGGCCTATGAGTAGAAACTATCTCGGCATTTGCCTGGAAGTGAAAATGGGAAACCACAGAAAACAATTCTCAGGACAGCCGACGGCGGAGTTCGAATCAACGCGTCTCTCAAATCCAGACCTTGAATCCATAGACGTAGCGCGTTAACATACACCGCTCCACTGCGTACAATGTATATAATAATAATAGTAATAATAATAATAATAATAACAATAGTAATAATAATAAATACAAATTACTTAAAACTATTATTAATTTAATTGAATACCACTACAGATGATGATAGTAATGAAGTGGTGGACGATGATGTTAAGAAAGTTGATAAACACGGAGCAATAAATATCTACAAAATGGTACAAATAATCAAACAACTACTTAGAATCGCTACTGCTTGAAATTTAGGAAATTCAGTTGTTGTTGAGCAGTTTCTTGAAACTAGCAGAGGTGGCTTCTCTGACAGAGCTAGCTAGTCGTCCACAGTCGTGATGTAGGAACGACAAAAGGGTTTTTGTGTCGTATTGTACGATGGGATGGCACAGATAAGGCTGTATCTGTTTCTTGAGCGCGTTCCAAAATTGTGGTCGGAAGATTGGTGGCCAGTGTATTAAAAAACAAACGTGTTGTCGTTATAGTCTCATGGGCGAAAAAAAATATCCATAGGAAAAAGGATAACCTTGATCATGTTACAATTTATGGAATTTACTTACTTTTCTGAAGTGTTTTACAAATTTCGTTGGGCTATTGCTAGACTTTTTCAGCCCTTGTAAGGCATATCCTCCGATGAAATTTCGTAACATCTACTATGTGTTGGACACTGCATCTTTGGACAATGGTGTGTGTTTTGTATGACTTGCAAGGATGCTGGGGGCAACACAGGGACCCAGTTCCCGTGTGCCAAAGGAATTTAAGGTCACAATCCCCAACACGACCTGGAATCAAATCCGGGGCCTTCTGAACCGAAGACTACGACGCTAACCATTCAGCCTAGTGCTTTCATTGCCAGATATTTGACCGGATGAGCTCTATCCTACACTTTCCGAACTGGTATAAAGAAAAAACATTGTCTCCTCCACAATATATTGCCTACCCAAAAGGTTACCTTTCCCACAAAGATAAAGGAAATTATGGGCATAAGGAAAACTGAGGAACTATATACCTCCGGAGGAAGGCATCCAAATATTTGTTGATGCAATCTGCAATTGCCTCTCATTTGTCAGGGGTGATGTTGTTTACGTTATGGATTAAGGAATGTCGCAGCACTTAAAATCGTCAGCGAGCTGCTCGTATAAGTTGGGAGATTTAATACTGAATTTTGAAGATTTGTTAAAACAATAATTCTGTTACAATAATGTGTTTTATACTACTTAACAATCTGTAAAACACTTTTGTTGGGAGAAGTCTCGAAAATGAAGTTCTTGCAACCTATCACAATAATCCAAAAAACATCCAGGACTGTTCGTACCCTTCGTTGCATCGAGAAATCCCAGGTGTGAACCAAATTTGTAATTGCCTCTATCGCATGTGAAAAAAATGAACAGAAAATTCCATTATCAAAGAACAGTGGGTATGATAAACTTACAAACAATAAAATTAGACGTTCAGAGAAGTTCCTATCGTTCACCGTATAGTTTTTCTTTATCGTCCCAATACTAGGTTTTCAACAGTTGTTGGATTTCTCGAATGACTAACTGAATTAAACTAAAGCAACACGGTTCACCTTTCCTGAAACTGGAAAAACATATAAAACCACGTATAGTTTCCGACAGTGAGATTCAAAGATATGGTCTCTTGAGTGCAGGCTTACAGATATGCGGCCTACATCATGTAGCCTACTCACTCAGTAATGGTGAGTATAATTTAGGTACCCTAGAACTTAAAATACAGTATTACCATTCGCCAGACATGTGCGTGGAAAAGTCAGGAGAGAAGAACATTTATTATTCATAGTGCAATAGAGTCCAAATGCTCGTCTTCAGCTCTCTGGTTCCTGTCATGTTATTCTGTTGGTGCCTTGGGCCACACACCCAAGAGCCCACCAATAAGATTTTATTCAAATTATTGGAGGAAAAATACTTCTTGAAAGTCAAATGCGATAATAGCTTCTTGTAATAATGCAGTCCTGTGTCACATTGAAGTGTCGTGGTGTTGTGCTAGGCGGAACAAGAAGGAGAAATGATTGCTTCTTGCTGTATTTGTGAGAGGGGCGGCTCGTTGAAGCATGAGGCACGTTGTGCTGCTTCTTGATCTCGACCACATCCCTGTGGCCAGGCTTGTTGGCAACTCAGCAGCTGCCAAGTTATCTGTGATGCTGACTGGGAAGTGGAGCTGGCAGTACACTAAAGGAGACCATGTCGTTACTGAAACTCGGGTTTCGCTTGTAAAAAGTAAAAGAGAACAAACACGGTTTTATTGATCGGCCAGAGTATTGGAGCTGTATTCAGAGTTGAACGGGGGGAGCAGATGAAGACTTCGTACACTTGAGTTAATAAGTTCCCTTTTAAATTGGTTCCCTTCAATTATTTCTCAATCAACTGAAGAGAGTTCAATTAAAGAAAAGCATGGAGAATCTCGTTAATTTTGCGTAATAATTTACAGGAACTACTGCGGATACCCCAATTGATCGTTATGGACCTGCGTAAGTGACATTAAATATGTTCCACTCGTAATGAATAGTTATTCGTTAATCATTGTCAATGGTATATAGAGTATTTCAGATCTGTTAATGTAGTCCTTCATACGAAACACATATCTTCCAAGACAAAGGATCATATAATAGGCTATAAGGATACTCGATAAGATGTAGTACAGATTCGTATATTAGGCATTGAGTAATTGATTGTATGCATTTGATTATTCAGAACGCACGAAGCCTGATTGTCAGACAGCTTATCAACATAACTAATACTAATAGACGATTTCCAACAACGAGCACATACCTAAATGATGCATGTGTGGTCGTTACGTTACTGGTCCCACTTGCTGTACCACATAAGGAGAAAATTCGCATGTTGCCTTCCAAGTGATAAATATTGCCGCAATATCCATTGAAGGTATTGAATTCTCAGGACCGTGTTATTTATTTACACATGTCTATGGGAATTACCCGTCAAAGAATCAAAGTATTTTCATAAGTAAGGCATCTCCCATGCTTCATTTCTCTTCAGTTCGTTTGCACGTTTTCAGTGGTAAAATTCACGTCGCAATTGGAGGTAAATCTAAATTTCATTAATGAGTTGCTCTTCAACCTCAGGGCAATATTGTCAACCTATTATTTGGCCTTCAGCAAACTATACCATATATATTCAGCATCACATCTCATGGTATATAATGGAACATCTTTGTATCTCTCTAATAATTATGCTGGAGACAGCGTGAAGTAGTTGTACGGCCGTATTTCCTAACTCTACTCGAAATATTCATGGTATCCATTTACAAAATATGATTATCATCCTCGAGGGGCTTACGTTAACAAGCAAATTGTAAAATAAGAAAGAAACTTCTATAATGGAATATCTCATCATGTAACTCCATTTATTGGCAAAAAGTGTTCAACTCGATTTTTCAACGAAACAGAGCACCTTCTATACTGCTGTATAAATGGGAAGCCTTAATGGCTGAAAATGTGGTGTTTCTACTCCTGATTTATCGTACGGAAGGTCTGTGACCAGCAGTTTACAGACAATTTGGTTATAGGCTGTTTCGCATTTCTTCAAACTCCTATCAACAACCTCTCAAAAAGGATGTATCTCGTGAGGTAAGAATGATGAACGTACCTCTTTCAGCAGATGGTGATTAAAATATAAATTTGATATTGCATTGTGACGTTTTAGGAACACTAGGTAAAAAATATGTAAATAGCCTTGTAAATCCCCTAAGGGCTATAGCCTCCTGCATTGCAGGGACAGTGCTAACTTTAACTCATTAGGTGAGCAGGTTCTGAGGTGATTTCGTAAGAATGTATTACTGCATGTTGTACATATGTATAGCCGCACCTCCGAGTGGATGCAATTGTGTCTTTCGAGATCAACAATCCGCAAACAATTAATTACTACATTCTTGACACTCGTACAGTTCTTCCCCAGGGAGGGTTGAGATTCCTTCTTTGCGAAAGCGTACCCATGCAGATTTCGTTCTTGTATAGCTTCTGCTCAGAATATTTGTGCAGATGTCTTTTAAGTTCGTAGCTTCTCCCCACTTGGAAATTCTCTATTTCATACTTTACCCTTGCGTGCTCTCTTTTCACTATGTGTTCCTTGATGACTTACACCATCACCACTGTATGCGTTCGCCTCCGTACCGTAACGGTTAGCACAATTACCTGCCGTCCCCGGAGGCCCGGGTTTGATTCCCGGTACTGCCAGAAATTTTAGAATGGCAGGAGGGTTGCAATGTTGTAAAAATAAGTACATGCAGTCCACCTCTATTGGGAGGCCTGCCACCCTAGGAGGCCCGGGTTCGATTCCCGGTACTGTCAGTAATTTAAGACTGGCAGGAAGGCTGGTATGTGGTTGAAATGGTACATGTAGCTCGCCTCTATTTGGGGTGTGCCTGAAAAGAGCTGCACAAGCTCGGATTGAGGACTCGAGTTAAGACTTCATGCGAAAGCCTTAATGTTTATTTGACAACTGTCTTGCTGATTCTCCAAGTGATCAGAAGATGACCATTATGATTCCCTCTTCGTGAAGGCGTACTATTGTATGTATATACAACTTTATAAAAAAACCTCTTGTTGTATTCTTGGCACTGTTTTATCCCGGAATGATCAGGAAGGTGACTTTCAGGTTTCGCTCTTTGTGGAAGCGCACTCTTGTATATTTATATAGGTAAGGGTTCTCAATTTTACGAATGTTTCTTCTAAATCCCTGAAGCGAATGCATATCTCCTATAATCTGTTCTTATCCCATTTGATTTCAAACTTCGTACTTTATTGACTAAAAAATGTGTCTTGAAAAAAGGTTATTACCGAATTAAAGCCCGCAATGACATGTTTACTTCATCTGAAGGTATGTTACTTTGAGTAGGGTCAGTTCCCTCCCAAGACAACTTTTCACAGCCCCATTAACGAGAAAGTTACAACGGCAACAACAACCCATTTCCCCCCCATTCGAATTGCATTTAGAACTTTAAACACGACAGTACCTCTAATTATGAATCCCAGTTCCTTCCCGTCATGAAATGACCATTTCATTATTTTTTTGCTAGTGGCTTTACGTCGCACCGACACAGATAGGTCTTACGGCGACGATGGGACAGGAAAGGGCTAGGAGTGGGAAGGAAGCGGCCGTGGCCTTAATTAAGGTACAGCCCCAGCATTTGCCTGGTGTGAAAATGAGAAACCACCGAAAACCATCTTCAGGGCTGCCGACAGTGGGCTTCATTTCATTTTTGTACGTGTGAAGTGAACATTGTCTTTCACCACGTTAGACCACTTTATGCCATGTCAGGTCTAATTTTTTCCCCTCAAGAAAGGGCACCTCGGCCGGGGATTTAACGGGGAAATGCAAGGATAAAATATTGGCAGAATTTACAAGATATTCACAATTCAAAAATACCTTATTTCTAAATACGGTGGAGTCTGAGAGAAGAGGAAATCCTTAGAAGCATACAGTATACGACCACCGTACATTACTTGGTATGTAAAATTTACTACTCATTTTCTTTAATCCGTTGATTATTTATAGTTTTTAAAATTTAAAATTGCTGCTGCCTATTGTACAGTATATGTTTAGAGAGAGCATGTACCCCTCACAGACTAGTGTCATAAGGAGTACAACCATGCTTATTAGTTTTTACAAATTCGGTCCTCTTCCATCTATTCACAAACTTGACAACTATCGGCCTCGGTTACTTTGGGTTTCTGGACGGTAACCTACGTGCAACGTCAATATCATTTTTATTCACGTCACATCCGGTCACTGCACCTATGCTACTGATGATACTGTAAATATTAATTCTTTCAACCTCTTCGTGTGAGTTGGAATTCAGTACGTCTAATTGCTGTTGTAACACACGAATCGTTTGATCTCTTTGACTCAGTTCTTCCTTTAAATTAGTAATGACTTTATTGTTAAAGTCAATACTTTCTGTTAATCTAGCAATCACTTTCTCAACTAGACGTTCCGACACGGCATCTAAGAATTTAGCACTACTTATAACTCGAATTACGTCTTTGGTTAGGTCAGATGATTTAGCCTCCTGAGGATATGTCATTTTTTTAAACCTTCGCTACACTCTTCCCCGCTATGCAGCTCTGGCTTCGGTCTAACAATTGTGTGGATGAGTTCTCCATCTTCTTGTTTTTGTTCTGCTTTTGATTTCCCATGCCTTCACCATTAAGATACAGCAACACATATCACACTCACACTAATGAATTCTACAACTGCTTCATCCCTCACACGCAAACCAGTTTGTCCTGCTGCCTATTTGCCATTTAAAAAATTGGAAAATGGTTTTACTCATGGATTACCGAAATTCAAGGTACCTCACACAAAGTCCAATTACTCTGCTAACATCTTAACTTCGAATTGGAAATTAAGATGGCGGCAGAGTTAAAATTCTAAGTGAGAAGGAGTGATTTAATGCTGTTTAACGGTTTTCAATTGTTCTAAAAAATCATTGACGAAAGGTGGGCATATACCAGAGAAACTTGCAAGTTATCTCATTAAAACTGATTCGATTCTGAAATAATGGTAGAGATAATTTTTGTTATAATCATGGCTGGGAGAACACTGATAATTTAAATCGAGATATGGTTCAAAATTCTCCTAAATGTAAAGCCATTGAGGATATTTTAGAGCTGCCATGGAAAATTTTACTTAGGGAGCTACGTCTTTCTACAGTAAATTACCGTCATTGAAAACAACACACTGATATCAACTTCATTAGGGGCCGCCCGTTCCAAAGAATATCCATGAAATGCACAGTGTCATAGGTTTTACGAACATTAAAACTGCAAATGGAGATTAGTTTCTGCTAGTCAATGAAGCCCAAGAGGACATTTTTATTTGTATCTGTTCTCAAAATATTAAATTGCTGTGTGGTGACGGGTGTTTACAGTGACGAAACTTTCCGCTGTTTTACGAAACATTGTTTACAGTTATGCACCCTGCATGTTTCCAAGAGTTATTTTTACAAACACTTAGTGTTTATGCAACTGAAGTACGAAGCATGTGCTACGTAGGAAATAGCCTTCGCATGTTTAATGTATGAGTGTAGTAAGTTAAATTTAAACATAAACCCCACTGACATAGTTACGTGCTTCGAAATTGCTATACACAGTGGATTGAGAAAAATATTCTCAAATGGTTTTGCTTTTGGCTGCCGCTTTCATTTAGGGCAGGCATGGCGGAGAAAAATAACGGACTATAGGCCTGACAACTGAATTCAGAAATCTTTCTTCTAATATTGTAAAGTTTTTAAAATGTTCATTTGGACTAAGTTTGCGAGTGCAGTGAGCTTGCATTCGAGAGATAGTGCGTTCGAACTCCACTGCCGACAGTCCTGAAGAAGGTTTTCCGTGGTTTCCCATTTTCATAACAGGCAACTGCTGGGGCGCCACGGCCGCTTCATTCCAACTCCTAGTCCTTTCCTATCCCATCGTTGCCATAAGACTATCTGTGCCGATGTGACGTAAAGCCACTTGTAAGAAAAAAGAAAAGTTTGCTAGATCCCGGTCCAGTAGAAGACGGTTTGTAAGTGTCTTCATTTACAATATGCCATTTTCAGACAAACCAGGGGCGTAGCCGAGAGGAGGAGTGAATTTTTTTAAAAAGAAAATAAACATGAACTGACCATAAACAATAAACTAAGCTAACATTCAGAGACATTACATTGTAAACCCAAGAGATCTGTTCAATCTATTTTCTAAGTATTCAATTCGCTTTAAAACTGTTGACCTTCATCGTATTTTTCTTGTTCTATATTTTAATGTAATATTTTTTTAGTGTGCTGCAATCTGAATATTAGCATGAATTACTTGTGCAAGCGCGCACCACACACGCAACTTCACTATGTTCTATCAGCATTTTGTAAATATAACCCACTCCCAAATTCCGATCCTGGCTACGCTACTGAGATAAACTAATAGAATTTTTTGATTATTTTCATGTCAGTTATGTTATGGCAGATGCTATATTTCCGCCATTTATTTGGGCTAAAATGTATTTTTCTGTGAACAAAAATACTAACGCATGTGAAGGTTTTTCAGCACATTTACACTTTTACAGAAGTCGTAAAGAAATTACAGGCTGAACGAAGACTAATAATGGAAATCAGTAAACATTTGTCCCTCGACGATGGCTTCAAAAGAGGCGAACTGTCCATTTCGAGTATTTCAAGGGTGGTGAATACTATACATACTTTAAAATGAGGAACACAATTATTAACCATATTATATACAAACTGATACAAATAATATTAATCTTTATTCATTCCACTACGCAGTCTGCGGGCGGAGAATTTTATTCTGATTTGCGGATTGAAGTGGGCACCAATAATCAGGCACTACATCTCGATTCAGGAGGGAACCGGACTATAAATTTCAAGTTTAAAATTCCTCGTGGGGTGGAATGGGGGTGCACCATGTGATTTTGATTCCACATCTTAAGGACGAAATTTTTAGGACGGCGAAGGCACTTCACGAGAATTGTGTCCTGGGATGCATTTGAACCACAACGAAAATTAGAAACAGTTTAATTTCTGGAAGGACTATAGGACAGATTTCAGAGTTTGAAGACCATTACGTTGCAGTTCTCCGAAGGGTTGGAACAGGGAATATTTTTATGTATTGTAAATTAACAGTGAAAAATACCATTCGTGGTATACAGTTTCACTCCTTAGATCAGTAAAATAAACCTTGTCACTTAATACTGTTTCATAAATATGTTGGAAAAATTGGCGCTGAACTCAATAAAATCATTCATTTTCAGCTTAAAATTCAAATTGATAATACTGTTACTTGTTTAACATCACCTCAATCGTTATGGATTTTGAAAAATGCAAATGGTGTAAAAAGTTTGTCTTATATGAATTTCTTAACCGAAGACACGACTTTCACGATTTAAACCTCAAGTTACACCACCTTCGACCGGGAGAGAGCACGTTACCTTGGAAACGTAACGTCAACGCAAATAGACTGCCTCACGGACGTACAAACACTTCTGTGTCATGAAGTTTGGAGGACATTTCTATAGGAAAGTGGTTTTCACCTACCTAACACTATAGGGCACATGAAGGAAAGCATAATGATCGAGGTAATGATACCAAGTCGATATTCTTAAGTAGAAATACAAATACTTCTTTCGCCAGTGTTACATGTATGAATGAGGTAATAATTGCATCGCTATTTATGACTGCCTACGAACAAGTATGTACCGTATAAGAAATAAATGAGTAAGGTTCTGTTTAAAATTAAAAACTTGATGTGCCATCCTTGGTCTTATCAAATCTCGGGACACACATTGCACAGTTCTTCATGTTTCCCATTTGTTATTCACCTAAATGTAAACCGCCTATCGCTGTCTTCAGCTAGTCCAGAAGATATTTGAGGTGTATGACATAACTCAGCATTCCTGTAGAGTAACATTAAGGATATTAATTTTAGTGCTTATAAGTTCAATCCTGGCTAAGTTTGACGTCATTTGAAGGTGTTCGAATACGTCAGCCTCGTGTCGGTAGAAGAACTCCTGCTGGACTAAATTCCGGAAACTCAGCGCCTTCGAAATCCGTAAATGTAGTTAGTCGGACGTAAAACCCCTTAACAACTTAGTGTTAAAAAGCGGAACATTGGGTAGATATGGGTTAATTAAGAAGAAAGTACAAGTACAAAATTAATGTTAACAAGAACTGGAGTTCCGTTTGGGAGAACCAATAGCTGTTATAGATCTATGGAGGCATTCTCTGAAATTTGAAGTTAATATATTTGCTGTATTTAAAATGAAAGGGGATATTTTATAGAACCCTAACTCCGTGAGCATTGAAAACAATGCTGTAAGGTGCGTTATACAACATAGACATTTTTTCCACACATCATAAAACAGCTTCATGTAAATTTATTTAAAACACATCACACACCTGCAAGCAGAGGATTACTGGTTACTGAGTGCTCTACGACAGAGAGACAGAGGTAATCCTGAAGATCTCATTGCAATCCCTGCTGAGTAAGTCCCATCCCTCGCGGAAAGCCCAGCTGTGTACGTGAGAAATTAACTAGGATTCAGACAGGACGCGAAACATCGCTCATCCAATTTTAGGGTATATCGTCAAGGTGTTACCTCGAATTGGCAGCGGGAATTGAAAAATCGTTAGGAACTTATTATAACCTCGTTTCTAATAATAATAATAATAATAATAATAATAATAATAATAATAATAATAATAATAATAATAATAATAATAATAATAATTAAATGTCGTATGGCTGTTTAGTGCCCGGATACCCCAGGACGGTTTCGGCTCGCCAGTTGCAGGTCTTTCTATTTGACTCCCGTAGGCGACCTGCGCGTCGTGATGGGGATGAAATGATGATGAAGACAACACATACACCCAGCCCCCGTGCCATTGGAATTAACCAATTAAGTTTAAAATCCCGATCCGGCCGGGAATCGAACCCGGAGCCCTCTGAACCGAAGGCCAGTACGCTGACCGTTCAGCCAACGAGTCGGACATAATAATAATAATAATAATAATAATAATAATAATAATAATAATAATAATAATAATAGCGCATGGCCTCTGGGGAAGAATGTTGCAGGCCTTTCAAGTCACCTGTACGTCCATGAATATGGGGCTTTACATAGAACGAATCTAATGCTGAAGGCGGCACAAACAGTCTCCGCGCCAGAGGATTTAACCAATGAGGGTTAAAATCCGTGGACAGTCCTCGAATCGAACCAAGGACCCCTTTGACGAAAGTTCAGCATACCAATCAGTTATCCAAGGATTCAGACGTTTAAAATAGTAGGTACTGACTATCGCAGACAAATACGTTTAAGTGCTGAAGCAGTGTAAAGATACAGAGAAGGACCTATTCAAATAGAACAGTCCCATTTCATGTGAAATGGCTTACCGTAATCTTACTTTTCAGTCTGAGAGAGCTTCTGATATAACACCTTTCTCTTACTGTAGGAAAATACAACGAAAGTAACTTATGGACGTGCTTATAAATGGTAACACCGTAAGTACAGTAATTCATTACTGTACAGGTAATAAATAATACAGTCTCTCGAACAATTTCTACGCAAAAATACAAGTACTCAGAGATGATAACCATACATATTTCAAGTCCCCAATTTAAATCTATAATAACATGATCCCTGCGCCCTAGTCTAAGGAAAAAGGGTAGAGCATATTCTGCTGCTACAATATACACAATTAGTAAAATAAATTCCGAATTTTTCGCATGTCCTTGAAACAGTACGCTACTTACACATGAGCCAACATGGGCCATGGCTCGGGGCGTCTACTTTTGGGAGTGCCAAATGTTTTCGAAACATTTCTTTAATTGCGGTACAAGTAAAATATATGCATTTAGTATTCGCGCTCAAGACAGTAGTTTTTATTGGAGTTATTCATCAATGAATGGTCAATTAATCTTCTTCTTCTTTTTCTACCACTTTTCCCACATCTGTGGGGTCGCGGGTGAGAATGCGTTGCACATGTGGATTTGGCCCTGTTTTACGGCCGGATGTCCTTCCTGATGCCAACACTATTGTGTGTTCATGTGGTGGTTAGTGGTGCGGTGTGTTGTCTGAATATGAAGAGGAGAGTGTTGGTACATATACGTACACCCAGTCCCAAAGCCAGAAGAATTAATCAGCTGCGATTAAAATCCCCGACCCGGCCGAGAATCGAACCCTGGACCCTCTGAACCCAAGGATAGTACGCTGACCATTCAGCCAACGAGACCAGATGTCACATGCATCGCAGAAAGTATGCTTGTAATTTTCTTACTTCAAGGGCAACTAACACAGGTTTTACATATGTTTATTTGACAAAATATTTTGAAAAATGTATATCCATATTTGGACGTAAGTTTTCGTTTATACCTGTGCAAACTTGTATCAAACAGTTAAGGCGAACGTTCGTTTTCGTCATTGAAACGAGTCAAAATATTATCTTCGTACATTTATTTAATAAAAGCTTACAGGAGTCGCCTTTTCATCTCGTTGAGAGTGAACTCTTCAAATCCATAGACTACTCCAGAGTCAGTAAGGTTATATTCCCAGAGAACGTTCCCTGTCAAGCTCAAACGTTCTCAACAACAGGCTTAAATTACGTAGTCAGATTAGCAGCGGTAAGTAGATTACTCAGCCCTAAGTGGAAATGAGTGAGAGGCGAATGTAAAGTCCTACTTGTACTCCACCATAAATGTGAAGTGGATGAAAATAAAATCTAAGTTTCATTTTCTGAATTTCTTCAACCGGAATAACTAGCCTGAGAACTCAAATGTAAATAACACATGCCATTTTATATTAATTTGTTTCTTAATAACGTACCTTACTGAAAAAATTAAAAAAATTATCTTACAATCCATACTTTCATAAAAAATGCAATTAATGAAATGCCTCTTTCAACATATAACCCACCGTATAGCCCTGATCTATCACCATTCGACTTCGATATCCTTCGTCCGTTGAAAAAGACATTGAATGTCGGCGCTTCTACTCGGAAAATGAAGATATGGACAGTGTTCGCACCTGGTTCCAGTGACAGCCAAGGGATATGAAAGTATGGATTGTAAGATAATTTTTAAAAAATTGTTTCAGTAAGGTACGTAAAGTACGTCATGGGGTCAATGACCTTGGAGGGGTCAACGACCTCGGGTGCTGACTCAACAGAAAAATGCTGACGCTATGGTTTGGAACGACTATTGCTCTTATTACTCACAGACATCCGTAAAAAGCGATTACTTAAAAGGCAGCTCCTGTAACCTTCATGTCACTAACTCCGAATAAATGCTATCTGTGACTTCAGTGGGGTCAAGCTAGAGCTCATTGGAGGGCGGAGTGCCTTGTTGTGTTCGCAAATGAGTGACGACCGTAGTTTGGTAAGAAGGTGGTAAGGAGGAGGCCGGATGAGTGCTTGGAACCAAGCTGTCTGCGGCAACGCTTCACTGAACCTACACCAGGAGTTATGGTCTGGGAAGCGATTTCCTTTGACACCGGGAGCACACTCATTGTTTTCCCAAGAGACTTGACAACGGATTTGTACGTCAGACTGGTTGTTGAACCGGTTGTGCTGGCATTCTTCACAGTGTTCCAGTTTTTTTCAACAGGATAACAGTCGTCCTCATACCACTTCTATTACCCAACGTGCCGTACAGTGCGTCGACCAGTTGAATTGGCCTGCGAGATCACCGGAACTTTCGCCCATTGAACACGTATAGAACATTATAGGACGACAAATTCAGCGTCATGAAATACCAGTGTTAACAATTGCTGATTTGAATGACCAAGTACAACAGACATTGAACTCTATCCCACAAAATGACCTATGACACCTCCATCCCACTATTCATGCACTTTTCCATGCTTGCATTCAAAATCGTGGAGACTCTAGCGTTATTTATGTTCCATCTTGTCACATGTCTTCTCGCGCACACTAGAACATGTGACCTGGAAACTTTAATCAAATAAATAGGTTACCTAGAAAATTGCTTACCCTAAACTGCATTCCTCTAAAGTAATGTTCTCTTGGAATTGGGATTTCGTTTCCGGCAGTGTATTTATCCCTTATGGAGTGCACATGCTACTACTACTAAACGTTTTCACTCCTCCCCTGAAGGGGGAGGCGGGCCTCTTAGACGGTGACGCCGTCTCTCTGGCCGGGAGATTTGTTAGGTAAAGGAGATGTGCGGAGAAGTTGAGGGGGTGGGCGGCCGCGGCCTATACTACGAACTGTCCCGGCGAGTGCACATGCTGATTAGTACTACATAACTGTATGATAAGATACCAATACATTGAAGTAGTAGCCTCCATAAATTGTACATTTCATTATGTGGCAAATAGTGCAAGTTGAGAGGATCCGAACGGCGCCAACTGTCAAGCAAAGTATTAAGCAAGGGCATATCTGTCTCAAACGTAAGGTCCTTGGGAACTGTTGTTCGAGCCAGCATGACCTCGAGGAGCAAACAAGAAGCCGGGAAATACAATGGAAAAAATGCGCCACCTATTAACGGCTGCGCGTACGATGCCAGGCGTGATGCTAATTGATTGCGGTGCTTGAGTGATTGGCGCAGAGAGTGGTGTGACTGAATTCCTAAGAAACTGGAGAGACGCTCTAAATCAAACCAATTGAAACAAATCACCATGCAAATATTTCAAAATGATTGGTCCAGGACATGTTTGGTGAGCGTGATATGACGAGAGTGTCTGAATTAATAAAAGCACTAGCACGAGACAAGAGAGCGCCTTATTATTATGGTCAAGAGACGGTAAAGCCTTATATTGTGAAGAGTGTTTCCGTCTTACACTTTCAGCGTGTCCGTGAAAAACGTCTTTGACTTGTTCGTATGACTGTAATATTCAGCGTTATTAGATGGCAAGAACTTTAACATGCAAGAACTGTATTATCATAGGAATGATTGAACATTTAAGATGGGAACTGTAGATTTTGCGAGAGAGACAGAACTATGACTTTGTTTTCGAACTACAGTACAGTAAATGCAGAAATTAATAAGAGGCAGATATTTAGTACTGAATGAGCAGTCAGAAATTATTAAGTTTTAAGGAGTGCAAAGATATCCATCAGTCAAAAATTTTATGAGGGAATTTTGTAAGTATTAAGGTAACGTAACAAGTCAGTTAGACATGCTACACAAATTAGTCATGGACATAGGAGATTGGAAGCGATAGACAAGGAAAAGGCATTGAGGTCCCGCACAAGGCCCATGTTCAGCATAGCAGGTGAGACCGCCTGGGCGAGGTACTGGTCTCCCTCCTTGGTTGTATCCACGAACAAATGTCTCGCCTTCCAGGGCACTGACCTTGAGGCGGTAGAGCTGGTATCGCTCGCTGTGTCCGAGGGAAGAACCAACTCTGAACGGTAAACTAAGAAAGAGAGGAAAGAAATAAAATATACGAAGTTTCAATTATGGAGATAAGTGAAAGTGCTTTGACGGAATTCAAAATAACAGTCACCTCAGGTCACGAGCACGTGATGAATATTTACAATAAATATTTACCCAAAGGAACTCTAATCGTTTACGTGCACCATTCCTTAAGTAACAAGAAGGTACGTCTTTATTTGATGGCTAACTATTCGAACTACGTGGACAACCTGGGCACTGTACTGAACTCTTCAGTTCACCTGTTGTAAGAGTTGAAATGGCTCTCCCTACGTCTCGTCAATAATATCAACGACGCTCTTATTCACGCTCAGAAACTGAATCAGTAGTACCTGACCAGAATTGGGTTCGGTGTTGCGAGAGAGCGCGTCTCGCTGTAGCTCGCATTCGATTGCGCGGTCACGGAACTCATAGGGTTGAGGGCATTTGTCACTTTGTGTTAGGGGTCACCAATACAGAACGAGGATGTGTTACCAACGACCAATAGCGAGACCAGCATTGCAATGACGAAGAGAATTCCTGAAAAACAATAACTAGCTTGTTGGGGATACTTTCGTTCCAGTTGGTGAACACACTTATCAGAATCTGGCCCAATACTGTGATTGTTTCAATCAGGTGACTCATCCTTCCCTGCATGCTTGTGATAAATATGCGTCGTCGTTATCATCATGTCCGGCTCCATGGCTAAATGGTTAGCGTGCTGGCCTTTGGTCACAGGGGTCTCGGGTTCGATTCCCGGCAGGTTGAGAATTTTTACAATCATTGGTTAACTTCGCCGGCACGCGGACTGGGTGTATGTGTCGTCTTCATCATCATTTCCTCCTCATCGCGACTCGCAGGTCGCCTACGGGCATCAAATCTAAAGATCTGCACTTGGCCAGTCGAACAAGTCCTCGGACACTCGCGGCACTAAAAGAGATACGCCATTTCATCATCATCATCGTACACTAAAGGCTAAGCAAACATTCTTCTCTCAATCCTGCGGTTCTCTTCACTTCCTTGTAGTTTTTACTTCCCTTCAAGTTTGTCACATCCTCGAAGAATGTCTTCCATGGTCTTCCTCTTCCTTTTTTTTTTTTTTTTTGCTATTTGCTTTACATCGCACCGACACAGATAGGTCTTATGGCGACGATGGGATAGGAAAAGCCTAGGAATGGGAAGGAAGCGGCCGTGGCATTAATTAAGGTACAGCCCCCAGAATTTACCTGGTGTGAAAATGGGAAACCACGGAAATCCATCTTCAGGGCTGCCGACATTTGGTTTGGAACCCACTATCTCCCGGATGAAAGCTCACAGCTGCGCGCCCCTAACCGCACGGCTAACTCACCCAGTCCTCTTCCTTTCTCTCCTAGTATTTTTTTCAAATCGTTTATTATGAAGTCATTATGACCTACGAGTTTTATCTTACTTCCTTCCATATCTTTTATCATTCTCCGTCATTCATTGATTTCCTTTAGAACATCTCGATTCGTCTTTATTTTAGTCCAGCACGTCCTCGTCATTTTCTTCCAAATCGACATTTCAGTTGCTTCCAATGAATCTCTTTCCCTTTTTCCAACAGCCTAGCTCTCACAAGCATAAGTAGTACACTCCACGCAAAGGATTTTACAGAATCCTTTCTTGTTTCTAAACTTATATAGGTATTTGTTAAAATACGTCCTTTATTGTGAAGGGCCCGTAACCTCCAAACGTTTTGTTCATTCCTCCCCTGAAAGGGGAGGCGGGCCTCTTAGACGGTTACGCCGTCTCTCAGGCCGGGAGATCTGTTACGGTGAAGAAGATATGCGGAGAACGTGAGGGGGTGGACGGCCGTGGCCTACACTACGAACTGTCCCGGCATTCGCCTTAGTGCAGGAGAATGCAAAACAACGGAAACCATTTTCATCACAGCTGACGGGTGGGGCCAGGCGAGAAGTCCAGCACTGTGCCCCAGACCCGTCTCCCGAATGCAGAGGCGTAGAGCCACGGTAGAGCCGTGGCCAACTTTCTTCTGCTCGGTTGGCCGGTCAGAGTACAGAGCTGTTGGACCACGAACAAGCCGTGGCTTCTTAAGGGACGAAACCCAAGGGCCGAAACCCACTCTGCATCTACCGACCATCCTCCAAACTACTAAACGTTTTCATTCCTCCCCTGAAGGGGGAGGCGGGCCTCTTAGACGGTGACGCCGTCTCTCAGGCCGAAGAATGCAAAGCCGAAGTTCGTACGAGATATGAGCAATTGCTAGAGATGACTTCTACTCAGTTTTCTAGATTGTGGCATCTGTCATGCCAACGATGCTATCGAGTTCTAGAATTACACCTATCGTGGTAAACGTAAGATGGCTGCCTAGCTGGGGAAATACAAGCGTGCTCCGTTCAGGTGTGAGTTCAAATAACCGCCTGTAAGTAGAGAAACGAGATTTCCGCTTATGAAGAAAGCAGATGGCTCTGACTTTCACTCAGTCTGCGGTTAAAATTAAGTACCAGGTTAATTCCTGGAGGCAAAGGCGGTCGAGCGTAGAGCTAACTACTTCATTTCTCTTTCGAATTTGGCCATCTATGGACCGCATGCAACTTAGGCTTCTTGGCCTTCCTTCTCTTCTCTTTCCAAAAACCTCTTCATTATTACGCTTCACACCTCTCTCTCCTCTTCGGAAATGATACGTTCGGGCCTCCATTTTAGTGGTTTCTCTTCAAATGATTTTAGAGTGCTGACACTTCTTTTGAACCGTCTCCTATTGTGGATCATCTTCAGTGTAATTCTAACTTCTTCCGCTTCACTCTTGACCTCTTCTACCAACTTGGAGGTGGCCTTTAACCCCGTGACGTATTTGAAGATCCTTTTGATCAGCCGTTTGTCATCCATTCTTACTAACAGTCCGTAGAATTTCAGCCTTCGTTTCCACATTGCGTCCGTGACTTTATCAGTGTACTTGTACAGTTCCACATATCTCCTCTTTCTTGCAAGTCCCATCATTAGTCTTCTGTACCTTAGTTTTGTCCGCCGCTTTCTTTCCAGTCCTAGCTCCCTACCTTATCCCACTGTCGCCAAAAGGCGTGAATCGAGGTGATGTTAAAACACTTACAAAAGAGAAACGAGAAAAAGTAGTGATGATGATAATAATAATGACCATCATCATCATCATCATCATCATCTGTTTACCCTCCAGGTTCGGTTTTTCCCTCGGACTTAGCGAGGGATCCCACCTCTACCGCCTCAAGGGCAGTGTCCTGGAGCTTCAGACTCTTGGTCGGGTATACAACAGGGGAGTACGACCAGTACCTCGCCCAGGCGGCCTCACCTGCTATGCTGAACAGGGGCCTTGTGGAGGGATGGGAAGATTGGAAGGGATAGGCAAGGAAGAGGGAAGGAAGCGGCCGTGGCCTTACGTTAGGTACCATCCCGGCATTCGCCTGGAGGAGAAGTGGGAAACCACGGAAAACCACTTCGAGGATGGCTGAGGTGGGAATCGAACCCACCTCTACTCAGATGACCTCCCGAGGCTGAGTGGACCCCGTTCCAGCCCTCGTACCACTTTTCAAATTTCGTGGCAGAGCCGGGAATCGAACCCGGGCCTCCGGGGATGGCAGCTAATCACGCTAACCACTACACCACAGAGGCGGACAATAATAATGATTCTTGTGATAATAGGCCCAACATCTTCGTCATCGTCCCGTAAATTGAGTTAGTTGAACGTAAAAGCATTATTATTATTATTATTATTATTATTATTATTATTATTATTATTATTATTATTATTATTATTATTATTATTGTCCGACTCGTTGACTGAATGGTCAGCATTCTGGCCTTCGGTACAGATGGCCCCGGGTTCGATTCCCGGCCGGGTCGGGGATTTTAACCTTAATTGGTTAATTCCAATTGCCCAGGGGCTGGGTGTCTGTGCTGTCTCCAACATCCCTGTAACTCACATACCACGCTTAACACTATCCTCAACCACAATAACACGCAGTTACCTACAAATGGCATATGCTGCCCACCCTCATCGGAGGGTCTGCATTACAAGGGCTGCACTCGGCTAGAAATAGACACACGAAATTATTATATATTTATTATTATTTACAATTTACTTTAGGTCTCACAGGCTGAGACAGGTTATATGGCGACGATGGGATAGAAAAAGGCTAGGAGTCGGAAGGAAGTGACATTGGTCTTTATTAAGGTACAGCCCCAGCACTTGCCTGATGTGAAAATTGAAAACCACAGAAAGCCATTCTCAAGGCTGCCGACAGTAGGGTTTGAACCCATTTATCTCCTGAATGCAAGATGTTAGCAACGTGAACCAAATCGCGCAGCCACTTGATCCTTGGTAATTTTAGCAGGTAGTACGAGCAGTAGTAGTAGTAGTAGTAGTAGTAGTAGTAGTTGTTGTTGTTGTTTCAGGACTGCCTTTGCTCCCACGCTTGGTATATTTGGTCTTTTAAAAGGCTATCCGATACGCTCGTTCTCAGAAGAAATGTTAGCTTTGAAGTTGTAAAACGTAATAACGTATATTGATCAGTCTCCACGGCTCTCGTGCCCATAATATCCTTCAGTGTGCACTCCTCACGGAAATTGTTCGAGAGACTGTATTATTTATTACCTGTACAGTAATGAATTACGGTACTTACGGTGTTACCATTTATAAGTACGTACATAAGTTACTTTCGTTGTATTCTCCTACAGTAAGAGAAAGGTATTATATCAGAAGCTCTCTCAGACTGAAAAATAAGATTACGGTAAGCCATTTCACATGAAATGGGACTGTTCTATTTGAATAGGTCCTTCTCTGTGTCTTTACACTGCTTCAGTACTTAAACGGATTTGTCTGCGATAGTCAGTACCTACTATTTTAAACGTCTGAATCCTTGGATAATTGATTGGTATGCTGAACTTTCGTCAAAGGGGTCCTGGGTTCGATTCGAGGACTGTACACGGATTTTAATCCTCATTGGTTAAATCCTCTGGCACGGAGACTGTTTGTACCGCCTTCAGCCTTAGATTCGTTCTATGTAAAGCCCCATATTCATGGACGTACAGGTGACTTGAAAGGCCTGCAACATTCTTCCCCAGAGGCCATGCGCTATTATTATTATTATTATTATTATTATTATTATTATTATTATTATTATTATTATTATGTCCGACTCGTTGGCTGAACGGTCAGCGTACTGGCCTTCGGTTCAGAGGGTCCCGGGTTCGATTCCCGGCAGGGTCGGGATTTTAACCTTAATTGGTTAATTCCAATGGCACGGGGGCTGGGTGTCTGTGCTGTCTCCAACATCCCTGTAACTCACATACCACGCATAACACTATCCTCAACCACAATAACACGCAATTACCTACAAATGGCATATGCTGCCCACCCTCATCGGAAGGTCTGCCTTACAAGGGCTGCACTCGGCTAGAAATAGACACACGAAATTATTATATTATTATTATTTACAATTTAATTTAGGTCTCACAGGCAGAGACAGGTTATATGGCGACGACGGGATAGGAAAAGGCTAGGAGTCGGAAGGAAGTGACATTGGTCTTTATTATGGTACAGCCCCAGCACTTGCCTGATGTGAAAATTGAAAACCACAGAAAGCCATTCTCAAGGCTGCCGACAGTAGGGTTTGAACCCATTTATCTCCTGAATGCAAGATGTTAGCAACGTGAACCAAATCGCGCAGCCACTTGATCCTTGGTAATTTTAGCAGGTAGTACGAGCAGTAGTAGTAGTAGTAGTAGTAGTTGTTGTTGTTGTTGTTTCAGGACTGTCTTTCCTCCTACATTTGGTATGTTTGGTCTTTTAAAAGGCTATCCGATACGCTCGTTCTCAGAAGAAATGTTAGCTTTGAAGTTGTAAAACGTAATAACGTATATTGATCAGTCTCCACGGCTCTCGTGCCCATAATATCCTTCAGCGCGCACTCCTCACGGGAAAACCACTTTTTGGCTGCCAACGGTGTGATTCGAACCCACCATCTCCTGAATTCAAGCTCAATGTGTCCCTAATTGCGCGGCCAGCTCGCTTGGAATTACAGTTAAGTACTCGTGAATAAATACCGTCCAATACCTTCTAAGTAAGACAGTGTCGTCAAAAACAGGCACTGGTAGCTTTCGCTCTCGTTTTGCCACGCTACTTGTAAGAGGCTGTGAGTGGAGGTTGTCACTATGTAAATAATGGATGGGTCTCAACCTATGGATATGACTCAGTTTCGCGCCCCAAAGAAATGGTTCCTTGTTATTGCAATTATTTTTGTTGTTGTTATAATTATTTAAATAATTACTGCTATCACATGGAAGTAATGACTATTTATTTTTGTCTTTCTGTACCACGCACAACATATGACATGCTACACTTATTCTTCTTCCTTCCAAGGTCGGTTTTCCCCTCGGACTCAGCGAGGTATCCCACCTCCACCGCCTCAAGGTCAGTTTCCTGGAGTTTCACACTCTGGGTTGGGGGATACAACTGGGGAGGATGACCAGAACCTCACCCAGGCGGCCTCACCTACTACGCTGAATAGGGGCCTTGCGGGGGATAGGGAGATTGGAAGGGATAGATAATGAATGGGGAAGGAAGCAGCCGTGGCCTTAAGTAGGTACCATTTGCCTGGAGGGGAAATGGGAAACTACGGAAAACCACTTCCAGGATGGCTGAGGTGGGAATCAAACCCACCTCTACTCAGTTGACCTCCTGAGGCTGAGGGGGCCGCGTTTCAGCACTCGTACCACTTTTAAATTTCGTGGCAAAGCCGGGAATCGAACCCGGGCCTCTGGGAGTGGCAAATAATCACACTAACCACTGCACCACAGAGGCGGACATGACATGATACACATTATTATTATTATTATTATTATTATTATTATTATTATTGTTGTTGTTGTTGTTGTTGTTGTTGTTGTTGTTGTTGTTGTTGTTGTTGTTGTTGTTGTTAAAAGAATTAGGTATACTTATGGAGCGGAAGTCACGAATTACGTACTTTATGTTATGCTTTCCCATGTTAAAGATTATGTCATTGAACTGAGGAGTGTCTGTTCAGAAGGTGCTATTTCCACTTCCAAACAATAAATCAGTGTTTCGTCCACATGCATTACAGACACAGTAGTTGAATGTTATCGATTGCCTTTAGGAATTCAGACCAGGAAAATGTAATTCCTTAAACAACTTCTAATCACTAGATTGGGTGTTTGAAAACCATGGATTAAATTCCAAAACTCTCCGCAATGCTCATATGGAGTGAGGACATAAGACGCTGTTGATAGTGACTAGTCCGTCGGATGGGAATGTTAGGCCTTCAACAAACCCCTTGGTGCTATTCGACAGGAGTAATGCTATGTGCCGACACCAGGGTTCACCCTCTCCCTTTCTACTATCAAATATCACGTCATTCATTTCACCTCATTAATTCCTCTGATGAGATTGACGTCAGGAAGGGCATCCGGTCATAAACTGTCAACGTCTTAATGAGCATGGCCACCGTGCGGGCTCTTCTCTTTATCCTATGATTGAATATATTGATTGGTAACATTAATTAGAAGAGTATAAAATTTTACTGTGCAATTGGACATAGGTGAAATAACTGTTGTTTTGTTTTAAGAATGCATTGAGATTTTATACCGTTGATTCCCTATCTTCTCCCCAAGTTCAGAAATAACAGGCCATGTGGCCACCAACATACACTGACTGACAGAGCAAATGCAACACCAAGAAGGAGTGGTCAGAACTTTATGCCAATTGCAGGGTAGACTGACGTCACTGAGGTATGCTCATGATGTGAAATGCGCCGCTGTGCTGCGCACGTAGCGAACGATAAATGGGACACGGCGTTGGCGAATGGCCCACTTCGTACCGTGATTTCTCAGCCGACAGTCATTGTAGAACGTGTTGTCGTGTGCCACAGGACACGTGTATAGCTAAGAATGCCAGGCCGCCGTCAACGGAGGCATTTCCAGCAGACAGACGACTTTACGAGGGGTATGGTGATCGGGCTGAGAAGGGCAGGTTGGTCGCTTCGTCAAATCGCAGCCGATACCCATAGGGATGTGTCCACGGTGCAGCGCCTGTGGCGAAGATGGTTGGCGCAGGGACATGTGGCACGTGCGAGGGGTCCAGGCGCAGCCCGAGTGACGTCAGCACGCGAGGATCGGCGCATCCGCCGCCAAGCGGTGGCAGCCCCGCATGCCACGTAAACCGCCATTCTTCAGCATGTGCAAGACACCCTGGCTGTTCCAATATCGACCAGAACAATTTCCCGTCGATTGGTTGAAGGAGGCCTGCACTCCCGGCTTCCGCTCAGAAGACTACCATTGACTCCACAGCATAGACGTGCACGCCTGGCATGGTGCCGGGCTAGAGCGACTTGGATGAGGGAATGGCGGAACGTCGTGTTCTCCGATGAGTCACGCTTCTGTTCTGTCAGTGATAGTCACCGCAGACGAGTGTGGCGTCGGCGTGGAGAAAGGTCAAATCCGGCAGTAACTGTGGAGCGCCCTACCGCTAGACAACGCGGCATCATGGTTTGGGGCGCTATTGCGTATGATTCCACGTCACCTCTAGTGCGTATTCAAGGCACGTTAAATGCCCACCGCTACGTGCAGCATGTGCTGCGGCCGGTGGCACTCCCGTACCTTCAGGGGCTGCCCAATGCTCTGGTTTCAGCAGGATAATGCCCGCCCACACATTGCTCGCATCTCCCAACAGGCTCTACGAGGTGTACAGGTGCTTCCGTGGCCAGCGTACTCTCCGGATCTCTCACCAATCGAACACGTGTGGGATCTCATTGGACGCCGTTTGCAAACTCTGCCCCAGCCTCGTACGGACGACCAACTGTGGCAAATGGTTGACAGAGAATGGAGAACCATCCCTCAGGACACCATCCGCACTCTTATTGACTCTGTACCTCGACGTGTTTCTGCGTGCATCGCCGCTCGCGGTGGTCCTACATCCTACTGAGTCGATGCCGTGCGCATTGTGTAACCTGCATATCGGTTTGAAACAAACATCAATTATTCGTCCGTGCCGTCTCTGTTTTTTCCCCAACTTTCATCCCTTTCGAACCACTCCTTCTTGGTGTTGCATTTGCTCTGTCAGTCAGTGTAAAATGTACCTGCTATAATGCTGTGCTCTGTCTCCTCGTATATCCTGTTGGTGTTTGGTCATGTGCCTTGAGAGTTCACTATTGACTCATAAGCGTTCTGGTGACATTAGCGCTTGCCATAACTATTCTAATATATGCAGGGACTAAAAGAGTGTTGCACGTGCAAACACCATTTACTAATTTCCCCTAAGTGAGCACAAAGCCTTTCATACTTTCATCAGGAAGATATTCAGAATACCCAAGTTCCTGTAAACTATTTCATTACTGTAAATGTTGGAACTTCGATTGCAAGTAACCTCATCAATTTAATGATGGCTCAGTGTACGCCGTAACTACGGGACTCCTAGTTGCTTAATGAGATTGATTCTTGTTTTCAATCTGTTCGACCTGAAATGAGGTGCTAATGTACAGTATAATTCAAATCTTCCAGGAGTTACAAACACTGAATACAGAATTGTAGGGCTGGAACAGTAAGCTGAACTGGATCTACAACTCTGTACACACTTACTAAAGTCGTACTTTAGTGTTTCTTGTTCATTTCGTCAACACAGATATGTTTCTGGGACAGGACTGGAAATGGTAGAAGCCTTCGCCTAAGGTTCAGCCCTGACACACACCTGGTGAAAAATCCACAGTTCTAGTCCTTCAGGCAAGTAACTCAGTGTCGAAAACACCATAGGGATATGAGCTACGAATTTTAGGTAAATAAAATATAATAATGTATGAGAATATATGCTTTATTTATTGCTAAAAATGATAATCCTTTCCTTAATCATCGTCATCCAGTCGATTAGATTAGCAGTTTGCCTTTTTTCTGCCACGAGCACTAATGTGAGTCAATGCATAGTTTCACTTAATCCCTTATAAATAAATTCGGTGCGGACATTTATCAAAAATCAAAAAATGCCTGAGGGTGTTGAACTAAGGAATAAATTTCTGGAATTTATATATATAAATAAGTTAATTTGGCTAGGACTTGAATCGAAAGAAACAAGCGATTTTAGGCTTCCTTCCGAAAGGGTATTTAGGCCGGAAGCGATTTCCGAAATTTGTATTTTGAGTTTGATAGAGCTATCCAAGTCTCACAATTTGAAACCTTTCAACATGAGACACAATTTAGGAAATTGCTTAATTTTACGTTTTTCGTGCTACCTTGTCTGCTAAGAAAAGATGCGGCAAAGCTGAAAACCATCTTCAGCGTTGCCGACAGCCACAGAATTCGTGCCAAGTAGTCACATCACATCGTTTATTATTTCTTATTCCCTTATTTCCCTTATTCTTATACACAGTTGCCCACCTAAGTTTTTTATTCTAAATATGTTCTGATTACATTAAAATGGAACTAGGTATTTTTCACCTTGGAGGAAGAACATGCAATATGTGTCCCGTGCTTTGATAAGCACCGAGGCAGCGATACCATGTCTCTTTGTAGAAATTGATCTATACTCATTTTTGTGGCAAATATCGTAATCAGCCACTTTCACCCACGGAATATTTTCCACAAACAAGAAGCACTTGCGGAAAGCGTTATTGAAGTGTACACATTTTTAAACGTGGCACAATCAGGAGTTATTGCCCGTCGGTCAAGAACACGTCCACCTCTCTAGAGGGTAAGCAGATTAAGAAAGAAAAACATTTAATAGGATGTATTATCGACGTGTGCACCGCAACACTAGAACTTGTATGAGATTCTGCAGAACAGTTTCCCTCTCCGTAATGTATTAAATACCTCCTGATCCCTTACTCATGTCTTCAATGGACTAATTGCCACACCATGTTGGTGTAGTCTGTTCTGTACATTCCGGAACGTAGTGCGATCTGAATGCCGTCGGTCTCTATATTGCTGTACTTGAAGCTCAGCTACTGTGTAGAGATGAGAAGAATGCAAGAATGAGGAATGTGGCCTGCAAGCACGAACTTCCTGTTCTGCCCAGACAGATCGGCTCTTATCTGTTCTTATCTGCTGCACGAAAACATTGACTCATACTTTGCAGTTTGCTGGATTACAACTGACAAGAGCGAAGAGCTGCCAGTAGAAGATACTATAAACTCGCCTGGGTAGTAGCGGAGTTGCTATGGTAAGCATTGCGTCACTGGCTCTGCTGGTGAAAATACCTTCGCCCCGTGCCTCACCTGGCATGTGCATTCTTTTGATCTCCCAACAATACTGTACTTGTCATTTCTAGCGATGACACTAAATACAAGTATCAATACAAGCTACATATTTACAAGCAGTTCCTCACTCATATAATGTGGCCATTTCATTGCTATGCATTTGACTTGACTGGATGTTTTCATGCTAGAGATGTTTGTACCCTGAAAAATGCTCAGTGCCTTCACTCATCATTTCAGCAAACTGAGACCCCGGTTGGTCTGCAGTCCGTGCATCTTTCGGCAATTTTTAAGATACAGTATTACGTTGCTGCCCGTAGTCGTTTGGTGCATCATCTCCTACAGCAGATCAGGTAGACTACACTTTCTACTGCGGAGTATGTATCTGAAGCAATCGGTTCATATTTTTTGACAGCAATATGAGGTTCTAGATCCACATGGCATGTTTTAACAACAAAACGTGATGGCAGAACTTAATGTTATGAAACATCTTTAAGTAACAGAAACAGTAATATGGACACCTGATATCTGGTATTGTGACTATTTTTCTCTCTGAAATTCTCTCGCCATGTTACATTCCTTATCCAAGTGGGTCTGTCTTCCTAATCAACCGTATGACTTCCCAGCGTTTTAACATACATTTCATCAGCTCTGGGCACTTAAACTATTAATATTATTATTATTGTAAGCCACTCGGAGGAACGCTATTTCAGCCTTATATCGTAATGAACTCACCAATAGGTGAGATGTACCGAGCTCCATAGCTGCAGTCGCTTAAGTGCGGCCAGTATCCAGTATTCGGGAGATAGTAGGTTCGAACCCCACTGTCGGCAGCCCTGAAAATGGTGTTCCGTGGTTTCCCATTTTCATACCAGGCAAATGCTGGGGCTGTACCTTAATAAAGGCCACGGCCGCTTCCTTCCCACTCCTAGTCCTTCCCTGTCCCATCGTCGCCATAAGACCTATCTGTGTCGGCGCGACGTAAAGCAACTAGCAATTTTCAGATGTTCTGATTTGCTCAGAGAGTACTGAACATTTCGTTACAGATTTATTTGTTTCATATAAGGGGCCTTGGGCATAACGAATGATAAAGTAAAATCCGTCTAATATTCTGTGTCTGTACTCGGTTTGCAAGTGTTCGAGTAACGAGACTACGTAACCCGATAAAGATACTTCGTTGGAGACGTTGTCTCAGGCACTCTGACTAGTTCAGACCGTTAAGCACTGGCTTTCTGAGCCCAAGTTGGTGGGTTCAGTCCCGGCTCAAACCGGTGGTATTTGAAGATTCTCAGATAGGCAGTCTCGTGTCAGGAGATTTTTTCGGCACGTAACATATCTCCTGTGTGGCAAAATTCCGGGACATTGGTGTCCCCGAAACCATAAAATTAGTTACTAGTCACTTGAATTCTTCTTCTTCTTATTATTATTATAATTATTATTACATTGCCTCGGGTAGAATCGCAAGATGGCAGACTCCTCTTTTCTCCACTGAGAAGACGGTTCTTGGTGCTTGTTGTCGGAGCTTACAATTACATTGTGTACAGTGCTATCTATGAATTTCCTGGAGCTGAAATGTAAACCACTTGGAGGATGTCCGCGTGTGGGATTTCTGCCCACTTTCCTTATTTACAGTACCTGAGGTTGAGAGCACTCTATAAAGCAGTTCTCAGTTCTCAGAAGAGATGGGACAGAAGCTGGGACAACTAACCTGTACACTACTCCTAGCTCATGGTATGCTTTTGAATACTATTTAAAAGCACATACGAAGTTATAACCGTTTTCAGGTTTTTTTCTCTCAGTAAACTGCGGTCATGATATGTAGAAGCTGCGTGTTCGTATTAACTTTACAGTACATTTCTGTAATCAGAGGGAGTTAATTTACGAGGGGAGTGTTGTGTGTTCTAGAGACTGGTGGAGATCTATTTATTCAAAGTACAGTAGGATATACTTTGTCCCTTGTGAGTTCTAGAACGTACTTGCACACATTAAATACTTTTTGTCTATTTGCTTAACGTCTCACCCACACAGATAGGTCTTTTGGCGACGATGGCATAGGAAATGTCTAGGAGTGGGAAGAAAGTGGCCGTGGCCTTAATTAAGGTACACACCGGGCGAGTTGGCCGTGAGGTTAGGAGCGCGCAGCTGTGAGCTTACATCCGGGACATAGTGTGTTCGAACCCCACTTTTGGCAGCCCTGAAGATGGTTTTCCGTGGTTTCCCATTTTCACACCTTAATTAAGGCCATGGCTGCTTCTTTCCCATTCCTAGGCATTTCCTATCCCATCGTCGCCATAAGACCTATCTCTGTCGGTGCGACGTAAAACAAATTGCAAAAAAATTAAGGTACAGCCCTGACATTTGCCTGGTGTGAAAATGCTAAACCACGGAAAACCATCTTCAGGGCTGCCGACAGTGGGGTTCGAACCCACTATCTTCCGGATGCATGCTCAGAGCTGCGCGGCCCTAACCGCACGGCCAACTCGCCCGGTTTATTAAAGACTGCTAATCACGTTGGATTACCACTTAATAACAATTATTTGCCTACATTTCCACATAGTTCTACACTGATGGTTCAGTGTTCACGAAAGAAGGGAACGAGACATTTCGCACGTGTGTTGTTCCCCCATTTAATTACAAATTACCACAAAACCAGATCATAAAAACCACCGGTTTCTCTAATACTCCTCTTCTTTGATTACGGGGATTTCAACACCGGCAACGCTTATTATATTGTCTCGGACAGCAAATTGGCCATATTTCAAAAGGGAACATACAGTATGTCCAGAAATGTATAATTTAAGGGAAGTGCGGTGTCACAATTTGACAAAGTTTGGATATGATGGTGGGCGTGGGTTCCATATTTTGTGGAGAAACCTACGCCAACCAAACAACAGCATTACATCGTGCATTAAATTACGAAAAAATTTCGAATTGCCGACCTCCAACTTGTATACAAAGCCTATATTTGTGGTACAGAGATTGGCGCTCATAAACTAAGACGTTATTGTTTGGGTGTTTGGATTTCTATCAGGTGTATGGAGTACAAGGCTCTTGTATCATCAAAGAAGGACCTCTCACACGAATCCACACAGTGGCTGAAATACTGACCTCACAACCATACGTCTCTGATCTGCACTGCCAATGTCGCGAACAGTCGTCATGGCTATGTTTATCTGAGAGAGAAGAAACGTTCACTCGGTTTCGTTTGTCCACAGCGTTCTCTGTACAGGTACAACAAGTTATTTGAAAACATATCTGAAATACTTCTCATCCCCAAATAGCTTTTCTAAAAGTCATAAAATCTTCTCAGCTGAGTTTCCCAATCTACCTCAGTGCAGGCTATGGTAACTGAATCATGCCTGCAACCATACGTATCAGGCATTTCCATCCGGCTGTAATTAGAGACATACCTTTTAGAAATGTACTTAAAAAGAAATGCTGAAATGGTACTTAGACTCAAGGAATCGGTACATAATTTGACGTGTAACTAATCGGCGAAAAGAACTCTTCCAGAGTTCCGGTTGAATTCAGATTATCAGTACAACAAAGATGATCATGTCACTACCCAGTCACCAAATCATGATGTTCACTCCTTGATAGTTCCCTGGACCTTTGGATATGAATGATATATCGCAATCACTGAGTGTTTTGAATTCACATAAATTACATAAACGTATATTAGGGTAATATGTCAGTATCTCGTTTATGCGAAGGTAGCGTTCACCGTAAATGAAACGAAGTGTGCATCACCTGCTAAAGCCTTTTTTGTATCTAAATTCGTAAGTCTTTGGTTTGGAATGTATCTTTTAGTTATTGTTTAAGTTTAATTTACTAAATTAGATATAGAACTAAGAATGGTAAGACCGTCTACGCCTCAAATCTTTTACACAATCAGGATTTATACCTTCATCGGCTTCGTATAATCAGTTGTGATGCACTTTGAAGCGAAATAGAGAAATTACATCAAATTACCCACATTAAGAGGCCAACTACCAAACTGAATGGGTGTTGTGTTCCACAAGTAGAACAGGAGCTTAAGTGTATCTTCGATAATCTGCACAAAGCTGCTCGCGATTGAATGGAATGTCTTACCAATCCATCATGAATATTGGACACTGTACACTAGGACGTAACGTTTCTTGTCCCTGGAGAACTGCTTGGACGTAAAATTATTTGGTAAATTCTATGTTGTCAAAATGCATTCCAAAAAATTTTTGCCTCGTAGTCAGCTCAGGTATACATTATAAATGACGGGACTTTTATATTGAAGGAATGGTGAAGTATGGTTATGATAAGGGGTGGAATATACATAGAAGAATGAACATTTTCCTTAAAGAAATCAAATACGTAATTTCCACTTAGATGAACACTCAGATAAATTATAAGGACATAAAAATTTGGTAAAACAATTCCTAAAATTTGTTGTAGTAATTTTGAAATATTAAGAATCGATGTCATCTTTCAGCATCCCTTATTTATTTAGACACCTTAAAATGTCTGTCAACATTCGGGAGATAGTAGGTTCGAACCCCACTGTCGGCAGCCCTGAAAATGGTTTTCCGTGGTTTCCCAATTTCACACCAGGCAAATGCTGGGGCTGTACCTTAATTAGGGCCACGGCCGCTTCCTTCCCACTCCTAGCCCTTCCCTGTCCCATCGTCGCCATAAGACCTATCTGTGTCGGTGCGACCTAAAGCAACTAGCAAAAGTAGCGAAATAAAAGTCTGCAAATCCTATACAGGTATCTTTGTAGCTTTTAGTACCTTTCGCAGTATATCTGATAGTTGTAAGCATATTGGGCTTTCTGACCCGAGTTGTCTGCTTTACAGAATTTCGTCATGGGCTATGTAGATAGTAAATAGGCTAATAAGAGAGAGTATTGAATAATTTGATTTGAAATTTGATATCTATTGAAAAGAATCGCCTCTTCACTTGGCATTATGAAGTAATGAAGGAAGCGTAGAATTAATTAAAAGTTTACAAATGTATGCATAGACAGAAATCAACAGACGTACAAACAGATGGGAACAACGGCAAGAGAGGTCTCCTAGTGAAGGAATAAATGTTGAGTTCGGAAGGAACTCGACGGAGGAAGCTGTTCATATGACCGCTTTCGATGGTGGCGTAGTGTGAGGTGAATGGAGGAGGACAGAATACCTACGGAGTGACAGCCGAGTGATATCGTTAGGTTTCGAACCACAGCCAGTGAATATGTGATTTCTCAAATGAGAAGTCACATCCTTGCGGTTCAGATTCAACGTAAAAGTGGAGACCAGGTGACTGAACACGATATTAACAGCCGCGTAAAACTACAAGCTTGCTTATTAAGTTACACAGGAGATTAATGGATACAGCCAAGAAGGGTAAGAGAAGCAGAGGGAGATTAAACAAACGATGGTTAGACTCAGTTTTTAACTATTTAAATGAGGCATTGGGGCGAATATTCGTTTGTAGAAAGGGGAGTTAGGTATTGGAACAATTTACCAAGGGAGATGTTCAATACATTTCCAAATCCTTTGCAATAATTTAAGAAAAGGCTAGAAAAACAACAGGTAGGAAATCTGGCACCTGGGCGACTTCCCTAAATGAAGATCAATGTTGATTGATTGATTGATTGATTGATTGATTGATTGATTGATTGATTGAATGATTGATTGATTGATTGATTGATTGATTGATTGATTGATTGATTGACATAGAACTAAGCAAGTCCACAGAGCTAAAAGGCCCCTTGTTCTTTCACAGAGTCTTGTAAACAGAACGGTGAAAGGCATGGCAGTGTGTAATGAAAATATATTATTTTGCTACCACTTTTCCCACACTTAAGGAGTCGCGGGTGCGAAATGTGTCGCAATATGGATCTCACCCTGTTTCAGGGCTGGATGCCCTTCCTGACGCCAACCATACATGGAGGGATGTAATCACTATTGCGTGTTTCTGTGGTGGTATGTTGTATGAATATGAAGAGGAAAGTGTTGGGACAAACACAAATATCCCGTCCCCGAGCCAGAAGAATTAATCATACGCGATAAAAATCCCCGACCCGGCAGGGAATCGAACCCGGGACCCTCTGAACGGAAGGCCTCAACGCTGACCATTCAGCCAAGGAGTCGGTCTGCGTATTGAAAATATATTTTTATAATTTCCGCATAGCCGACCCCGTGGTGCAGGGGTAGCGTGCCTGCTTCTTATCCTGAGGCCCGGGGCTCGATTTCCGGCCAGGCCAGCGACTTTTACGTGATCTGAGGGCTGGTTCGAGGTCCACTCAGCCTACGTGATTAGAATTGAGGAGCTATCTGACGACAAGATAGCGGCCCCAGTCTAGAAAGGCAAGAATAAAGGCCGAGAGAATTCGTCTTGCTGACCACACGACACTTCGTAATCTGCAGACTTTCGGGCTGAGCAGCGGTCGCATGGTAGGCCATGACCATTTAGGGCTGTAGTGCCATGGGGTTTGGTTAATATCCGTATGCCTTGTATTTATATTTTCATATATACGTACCTAAATTTTACATTCAACCGAGGAAAATAAAGCAGACTGTGAACTTTTTCAAAACTCCGAACTTGCTGCTAGTCTTAGAATTGGCTAGCTTTAATCAACTACATGGAGTTATCAGAGAACAGATTCTGAGCCGGTGTTTATTTAGCTGTGCGGCGGACAGTTCCTTTCGTCTACCAATCAACAGCATGCGGTCACGTCAGTCAGAGCTTCGTTAAGATAAATTACGATCTTGTTCTATTAGCAATATTACACGGGAAGTTTATCTCGCCAAGAAATCGTTCAAACACCCATAAAATTAATTATCATAGCTGTTCTGTAATTGATCTGAGGCTGTCCTATAACTTCTCGTCGAATCTGCCAAGTATGAAAATTTGAGAAGGGAAATATGGAGTTAAAGTATTACATAAATCTCAACCTCTCTGCTAAGACACGCTCCACAGTAGGTTTGAACAGTCAACTAAGAGTGTTTTGACTGAGCGAGTGGTTGAGTGGTTTGGGTCAAGTAGCTGTCAAATTGCATTCGGGAGATAGTGGGTTCGAACCCTATTGTCGGCAGCCCTGAAGATGATTTTCCGTGGTTTCCCATTTTTACACCAGGTAAATCCTGGGACGTTTCTTCCCAAGACCTAGCCATTTACTACAAAATCACCACCAAAAAAAACGGACATGTTAAAATGATTCAACTCAAGTGGCGCATCATCTTCCATCTGATGGCTGAATCCACTGTCTTCTGACTCTTTCTCTAGCAGTTCAGTGTTTTTGTTTAGTCGACATTAGAAGTAGGGTTACTTGCTTTCTCTGTCTATTCAATTCCTGATTTCACTCCTTGCAATACTCCAATACAGTGCCCCGTACGTTGTTTTAATTCCCATAGAAACCTTGAGATTCTAGATTGCAGAGGATGTTTCATATTAATACAGGAGAATACTATAAAATGTTCAAAAAATCAATATCATATTTTCTGTTTTGCATTTTACATTGCAGCTATTAAGTTAATATAGTTAAAAATGTACTTTATCTTCAAATTCAGTAAGTTACTTCTGCTTCATAACCATCTGTAATATTGGTATTGTTATATCTTTCCTCCTCCAAGATGTCCTATAAAATGCATATTTAAAACTGATATCCGTATTGTAAAGAATGGGCATCGTATATTGTTCTAGAGAAAGCATAAAGTAAGGGCTAACCCAAGGTGAGAGGTGGGTTAGGTTCTAAGGGCGAGAGCGGTGCAGTAGTAGGAATCAGGTACAGAGAGAGTCTATACTCGGGACCATTAGAACAGCTCAGTTTCCAGGGATTTTTTCAACATTTCATTAGTCGCGTGTTACACGGTTGTGATTATTTGCTTTAACTTGAGGTTGCTTGAGGCTAGAAGCCCACCACTCCTTCTAGCTTCATGTCTTGAAAGTGGTGACATCCAGTAGTTTTGTGACCTTCATGAAATACAACGTCATGAGAAGCCGCTAGCGTTATCTCACAGATACAACGCGAGTAAATTTGTATGTATTCACGTTTATCTCCAATATTTTCGATTTGTTGTGAATAAGCTCATTATAGTTTGTGCTAGTGCGTGCAGCTCGAGATCTTTTGAAATCGAAAATTAAGATGAAGACGATTTGTAAAACTTTATTGTGTTCAGTAGGTTGTTTGACTATTCGCTAAAATTACGACCTCAGGTTCTTGAAGACTGTGAAAAGATCAATCAGATAATTACTTTAACTGTTTCAAATATACCAACGTCCTTTCCCAATATTGCAATGGATATGTTATAAATAAACCTTAAAGTGCATTTCATGTTGGTTTCTACCTTTCACAATTTATATACGGGTTGTGTAGATGGACAGAATGTATGAACCTCTCAGATACGACGCGAACACTTATGCTACTTTTAGGACGCGCCTAATGCAGTGTTAAGCGAATTCTAAAGTCTGGCACGTTAGAGTGCGTATTAGCATCACCTGATTTATGTACGTTGAGATGTCTGCTTCTTACTGGATATGGGATGCTCCCAACACTCAGTCGCCTGGCGAATCGGAAGTTCCAGGCGTTCCTACTGCCATCACCATAGGCTGGGAAAGTCACAGTAGTAACCAAGGTTGAAGTTCGGAAATTCTACGTGCTCCCACTATCAGCACCATGTGCTGGAAGAGTCATGGTATTGACCAAGGCTGAAGTTGCCGACGGAAGTTCTGTTCTTGTAGGTCCGAAGAATTCGAATAATCGTCTCACTCAAAAATAATTTTAACGAAGTTACGGTGTGCAGTCCCTCGTTTAAAAATAATATTACACATCAATAATTATTTACGCAATGTTAAAGATTTTTCTACTCATCTCATTTGATTATTCTATCATTTTCTAGATATCTCACGAGTAAAGTCAATCACACGTCCGTAGAACTTGTTGTAGTGTTTAAATGCAATTTCGTCCACTTTAATATATCGCCTTTGACTCAGCAGTCTGGCTCAGATCCGATCCGTTTTGTACGGCTCTGTCTTACAAATTGGATGACTATATCGGCTCTGTTCTGCTGACCTTTTATAGTGTAGTTAAGCGTCGCATAAGTGGCCACGTTTATCATAATCACGTTGGTCATGGTCTGCTTTAAACTGTATGGAACATGGAATTGATGTTTCTTTTCGCTTACAGACCTGTTATTAATATAAAATAGATATTATTATATAGTTTCAGTTGCATATATTGATGAATGAATTTATATTGGACTAGCAAGATACCCGTGCTTCGCTACAGTATTATAATGAAATTTGAAATTGAATGCTCAACGTTTTATATATAATCCGCCGAAATTCGCGATCTACCTCGTTTTCTGAGAGATGACGCCAAAGTTCTTCCCATTTTTCAATCTTTCTTTCCAGCAATCGATTTCGTACTTCCCGGGCTAGACCCAGGTATTCCACCCCGCCAGTTGGGTCCCTAAATCTTTGCCATCTTTTCCTATAAGCATTTTAATATGGATAAAATCCTTGAGGAGATCGGGCGTGGTGTCGTCTTGGGTGCCTTGGCGGTACTGAACCCGCGGCCGGACTGCAATCTTAGTCATTACCCGGCCAGGACCCGTTTCCAGCGCGGTCCGCATTTTTGACGACGGCCCAGAACATTATTATTATTATTATTATTATTATTATTATTATTATTATTATTATTATTAGGGTGGGTGATATTAGTTCAATTTAGGTTATTATTTTCATAATAATAATATAACATAATAATAATAATAATAATAATTATTATTATTATTATTATTATTATTATTATTGATGGTATGGAACCCACAGCGGAATGAAAGACCGCTACTTGGCGGTAAATTACATCCTCTGCCATTGTCATTGCTGACAATGTGACCAGCACCATCGTCGCGCGTAGGCAAATGCGCGAGATTTCTGGCGACGCGAATGATATACTTCCGTGAATTATTGACCTTATTATAGAGGTGAACAATTGCACGGTCAATATCATTCATATCGTTTATTTCAAATGTGTTTAAATTTTTATTTATATGCCAAGAGAATCTGTTGTAATCTAACTTTATGTACTCCAAAGGAAAAGATGGTTCTTGAAAATGGACCCAGGAAATATTAAAAATGATCAGTTTATGATCAGAATAAGTACATTATTAACAGTAAAATCAATTGGTCTCAACTCCTTTTCCAACCCACTGCCGTTGATTTAACCCCCCCCCCCCTCCAACACCACCACCACCACCACCAAAAATGAAGGCGTGTTTCCTTATGTTTAATGGAGATTCCAAATATCAATTTTTACGTCTGTAACAACTTTAGTTTTTATTACATGTAAGTATCCTCATACAATTAATTCAATTAATTTTTCAACTTTTCACCTCCCCCTTCATTGGATTTTCCGAGAATAAGTGTTTGTTTAATTTTAAAGCTGATTCCAAATACCAATTCTCACGTCTGCAAAATCTTTCGTTTTTGAGATAATAGTATCCTCATACAAATAATTCAACTAATTTTTCAATTTCTCACCTCCCTTTAGGTGGATTTCCGAAAACAAAAAATGCGTATTCCTTTATTTTTAAAGGAAATTCCAAATACCAAATTTCACGTCTGTAACATTTTACGTTTCTGAGATATACTGTAGAAATTGTCCTTCTAAAAATTCACCCCAGTTTGGCACTCCTGTTTAACCCCCATTAATGAGATTTTCCAAAAAAGACATATTTCTTTATTTTTAAGGAGATCCCAAATACCAATTTTCAGATCTGTAATATCATCTGTTTCTGAGCTATGAGTATCCTCATTTAAGGCATTCAACCCCTTTTTCACCCTTTTTCACCCTTCCTATTAGGATTTTCCGAAAACAAAAAAATATGTTTTACTTTATTTTTAAAGGAGTTTCCAAATACCAATTTTTACATCTACAAACTTTAAAAGTTTTAAGATATAGATATACTCATTTTAAAATTTCAACCCTTTTACACCCCCCCCCCCCACCCATTAACTGGATTTTCCAAAAACATAAAAATTCATGTTTCTTTATTTTGAAAGGATATCCCAAACGCCAATTTTCAGGTCTGTAATATCTTCAGTTTCTGAGATATAAGTATCCTCGTTAAAGGCATTCAGCCACTTTTTCGCCCCTTTGGACCCCTCCAATTGGGATTTTCCGAAAACAAAAAAATACGCGTTTCTTTATTTTTAATGAAGATTCTAAATACCAATTTTTACATGCGAAAATTTTCAAAGTTTTGTGATATAGATATACAAATTTTAAAAATTCACCCACCTTTTCACCCTCCTATTAATTATCCATAAACAAAAATACGTGCTTCTTAATTGTTAAAATAGATAAAAATTCCAATTTTCAGGTCTGTAGTACCTTTAGTTTCTGAGATATAAGTACCGGTATCCTGATTACAGGCATTCAAACAATTTTTCACGCCTTATCGCCCCTCCTATTGGGATTTTCCGAAAACAAAAAATACGAGTTTCCTTATTTTTAAGAAGATTCTAAATACCAAATTTTTACATCTGTAAACTTTTAAAGTTTTGAGATATAGATACACTCATATTAAAATTTCACCCCACTTTTCACCCCCTTAGCGACGGAATATCAAGAAATCCTCTCTTAACGAGCACTTACATCTTAATATGAATGTATCCCCAAAATTTCATTTCTTTATGTCCAGTAGTTTTGGCTCGGCGATGATGAATCAATCGGTCGGTCAGGACAAGTTATTTGATATGTATAGACTAGCAATTGCCCGCTGCTTCGCTCGCGTGGATTTCTTAATTTGATCAAAGTAATCGTTCGTCGGCATTGTACTAAGACATTATCTGAAAATCCCTAAAGTATAAAAACTCACGTAAAAACTGAGTTACATTTATCCCATGAATTCTTTGTAAACCCTGTAGGCCTATATGGTATTATCTTTCGGGGCTAATATGACCATGCTACATAGAACTGTACATGTGAGAAACAGTCGAAAAAATAAATACATGTTTCTTTATTTTTAAAGGAGATTCCAAATACCCATTTGAACATCTGTAACATATTCAGTTTTTGATATATACATAAATACCGGCATCCCCATTAAACAATTCAACTCCTTGATCAGTCCTTCCCCCACCTGATCTAAGTGTATTTTCCGAAAACAAAAATTCTTGTTTCTTTATTTTTAAAGGAGATTCCAAACACCAATTTTCTCGTAGTCAAGCGGAGCGGTGAACGATTGGTCACCGTACTTGTCAACGAACCTGGAAGACATGAGTTGGAGTCCTGTCGTAGTTATGTTCCTTTTTACAAAGTAAATTATTATTTGAGCGAACTTGAACATAAAAATGCGAATAAAAATATTAGGCAAACTGCAGTGAACTTAAATTTCAACTTCAAATTAATGCACATATAGACAGAGAGAGTCCGCCTCTGTGGTGTAATGGTTAGTGTGATTAGCTGCCACCTCAGGAGGCCCGGGTTCGATTTTCGAAATTTTGAAAAAATGGTATGAAAACTGGAACGGGGTCCACTCAGCCTCTGGAGGTCAACTGCGTAGAGGAAGGTTCGATTCCCTCCTCAGCCATCCTAGAAGTGGTTTTCCATGGTTTCCCGCTTCTTTTTCAGACAAATGCCGGGATATACCTAACTTAAGGCTACGGCTTCTTCTTTCCCTCTTCCTTGTCTATCCCTTCCAATCTTCCCATCCTCATACAAAGCCCCTGTTCAGCATTGCAGGTGAGGCCTCTTGGCCGAGGTACTGGTCCTCCTTGCCACTGTACCCCGACCCGAAGTCTCACGCTCCAGGACACTGAGCTCTAGGTAGTAGAGTTGGAATCCCTCGCTGAGTCCGGGGAAAAAAAACCGACCCTGGAGGGTAAACAGATTAAGAAAGGAGAAGGAAAGATATAGAGAGATATATCCAGCAGTAACTGTGAAGACGTTTAGGCCTATATTCATTTAAGGTAGAAAATAAAGTGTACTGCAATTTGCGTAATATTTTTATTCCCATTCTAATCCTAAATAAGCTCAAATATAATTATACTATATACATGAAACTTTGCTGGGATGAGACTCGAACTCACGTCTTCGAGGTTCGCAGACAAGTACTGTATACACTGTGATTCAGCAGCCCCTTCCAATATTGTTTGCTTCAGCCCAAGTAACGTGCACATGGTTATAGGGGTGCTATTCCCCTGTTCCCTGCTGGCGTACTGTATGGTACTAATGTTCAGTAAGCACATTTTGCACACGATTTTGAACCGTAGCGAAATGCTGTATCATCCGTTCGCTAAACACGACGCAAATCATGCAGCAACGTCCTTTTACCATGTAGCTATGTTAATGTGTCCTGCCTCGTGACCGGGTGTAACGAAGAGGGGAATCAATGCATAAAAGTAGGTGACGGTGCAGCTAGTAATGTCCTAAACACCGAACCGGATGGCGTATGTACTCTGCTGTCGATGTACCACCAGCGTGTTCCCAGAAAAGTAGCGTAGCGGATGTGGTTAGGCGTTCGCCTAGCAAAAGAAGGAATGTACCAGTGCCGCTTCGAATCGTGCGTCGTACAAATACTTTTGCATCGGCATGATGTTTGAATACGTGAACACAGGCCCACGTTTGCCACATTCAAACAGTACAATGACACTGTTGTTCATCAAGTGCCCTGCGCATACTCCTCTGGTTAGGGCCTGAATGTACTGTAATCTCTGCTGTCATTAGGCATGTTTTCCACAGAGGAATACGTTCACATGCTCCTTATTTACGGGCAAGCAAGATAAAACGCGTGCTAGGCACTACGTTTGTACCAGAAACGGTATCCCGACAGGCGACACACGGCTGCTACGACATTCCGCCTGGTTGAAAGACGCCTAAGTACAACAGGCGTTATTTCCAACCAGCCACCAGTCCGCGATAGGCCCGTCACATAGGGTGAAACAGAAGTGGCCGTTCTGGAGGCAGCTCCTAATAATCCACACATCAGTACAAGGGCGACTGTACGACAGGTGAACACCAGCCAGCCGTCCGTTTGGCGTATACTTTATGAACATAAATTTCATCTTACTATTTTGAGCTACACCAAGAGTTCCATGGGCGGGGTATTGAAGCTCGAATGTAGTTCTGTCGGTGGCTATTAGGCAGGCTGGACAATGATGCAGCATTCGTATCGCATATCTTGTTCTCGGACGAATCGCGCTTCCACAATAATGGGAACGCCAATCGCCACAACATGTACAATTAGAGTCCGGAGAATCCTCACTGTGTGCAACAGGCGGCCCATAAAGTACCATGGGGAGTGAATGTTTGGTGTTGAATCTTGGGGGATCGGCTGACTGGACATTATTTCTTTGAGGGCCATTGGACGGGCCCACGCTACCGTGCACTTTCTGCGTCAAGGATCTCCCACTGCTACTGGAAGATGTTTCCTTGCACTATCGTTTGACGATGTGGTTGCAACAGGATGGAGCTCCACCACATTCAACTTTGCGCGTTCGTAACCATCTGAACGAGGAACTGCCAGGGAATTGGATAGGACGAGGAGGGCCTGTTTCTTGGCCCGCCAGATCACCGAATTTAACGCCGTTAAACTTCTTCTTGTGGTGACATTTTAAAAACTTCGTTTACAATCAAGTGCCGGAAAACCCTGACCAGCTCCGGCACCTCATCACGGACGCGTGACGACTCTTTTAATTAATTAATAACATTCAGGACTAAAAATTCCAATCGTATTTAAAAGTGGAGACGTCGATAACTAATTCCAACATTTATCACACCGTACTTTGCAAATATTTTTTTTTCTCGTTTCCTTCTCTAAGTTTCATGAACTTTTAGGTCAATCGTAAATCTGCTTGTAGCAGCGTGAAAAATACAATGGCCTTAAAACTGTCCCACAATAACTTGGAACAGTGTTCGTATAAATTATGGTTGAGAGTAAGTTACTACCGTGAATGACCACACCAATCTTTTACATTGGCTGATTGCCACGAAAGATATGACACTTTCGGTCTGTGGTTGAAACATTTATTTTAATGCATACTGTACGGCAAAATCAATATCGCAGTCCATTTTCAGTGCGTTGACACAAAACTGCTGGCTTTAAACTCAGTCATTTAATACTTTAACAACTGTATTCCCAACGTGAATGGCATCCCGAACTACTGGACACATAGAACTTTGGGCTGTCTGTTTTCAATAATTTCAGCTCATCGATGATTCTCGATGGTGATATAGGGATATCGGTATGAAAGCTAGCAGGACTATTAAAGCATCATGAATGATGTGGCTTGCTCCAATAACGACTGTCAAACAGGAAGGAATAAAACTTAATTACCAGTCTCATTTAAGCTCATTCTAACTGCTTGTGAGATTGTGTGGATTCTCCCGTCACATACTAATGTTAAACAGTTAAACAAAGAACTCGGGAAGCTGAAAAGGGCACCACTTTCATAATCCGAATTAAGCTACTTAACTCGTCGCGTCTGTTGGGTTTCAAAAAAGAATGGCACCCAAAACCGCACATAATAGCTCGTTTTTGATGGATCCATTCACCATTTTTAATTTGGATAATCCCTTTCGGTAATATACCCTGGTTTTATTTTCAACTCCAACTAAAATATAGAAATAATGACTGCGTATTTACGAGGGTAAATAACAGAAACAAAGGACCGGAGTGACATTAGCAAACTGACGGTCAGTACAGAAGGTTTGCACAGTGATAGGTATATCAAAAATTCCAGCTTGTACATTTCAGAAGTTCCACCATTCCACCACTTTAAAATCATACGTTTTTTCATAGATTAGAATAAAATAAATTTATTTTAAGATTAGTAGGTACATTTTTCGTTTTTCATACAAAACATCTTCAGCCGTGATCGAAATTTTGCTCTCCTTTCCAGATTTGGACGCAACAACATCATAGGGAGTTTCATTCCATCTCGAATACAATCGGTCCGTTTCATCTGACAAGAAAATTCCTCCTATGCATTCAAATCAAGTGTTGAATGTTACAGAAATTTGCATTGTTGTATACTTTGCTTAATTTATTCATCAAGAAACTTTAAGATCACTTTTTCTTGGGATAATTTTCCAAGCGGTAATTTATGAATAACACATCTCATACATCAAGAGATGTCAAATAGTGACAATGAAGAAAGAACCAAAGACTCTTTAGACATTTAGACCGTTTATCTTTTTAAGGACAAGTTGTTTTTAATATGAGGGGTTAATTACGTTTTACATATGCAACCTGTGTTTTTTGTGCGTATTTTAACTGTCAATCAAGATCACGGCTGAATATATTTTCTATGAAAAACGAAACATGTATCAACTAATTTTAAAATAATATAATTATTTTAATCGTAGGAAAATCGTTCGTTCGTTGGTTCGTAATCTGTTTACCCTCCAGGGTCGGTTTTTCCCTCGGACTCAGCGAGGGATCCCACCTCTACCGCCTCAAGGGCAGTGTCCTGGAGATTCAGACTTTGGGTCGGGGGATACAACTGGGGAGAATGACCAGTAACTCGCCCAGGTGGTCTCACCTGCTAAGCTGAACAGGGGCCTAGTGGAAGGATGGGAAGATTGGATGGGACAGGCAAGGAAGAGGGAAGGAAGCGGCCGTGGCCTTAAGTTAGGTACCATCCCGGCATTTGCCTGGAGGAGAATTGGGAAACCACAGAAAATCACTTCCAGGATGGCTGAGGTGGGAATCGAACCCACCTCTACTCAGTTGACCTCCCGAGGCTGAGTGGACCTCGATCCAGCCCTCGTACTACTTTTCAAATATCGTGGCAGAGCCGGGAATCGAACCCGGACGTCCGCGGGTGGCAGCTAATCACGCTAACCACTACACCACAGAGGCGGACGAGGAAAATCGTATGATTTTAAAGTGGTAGAAAGGTGGAACTTCTCAAACATACAAGCTGGAATTTGTTATATAATAATTTTACAGCGGACAAAGATGAAATTCGTACTTGTAATAATGATGCTGACAAAGACATGGAACTTGTCAACATTCACAGAATGATTGAATCAATGTACGGGGAGAAAATTATGTCTGCCCAGTCAGAGCGATGGCACACACAGCGGTTTTCACCGAGTCGGCAAGAGACTCGGCAGCAGATTCGGCGCTCCCTGCTTAGCATTTAAGTCGGTGAAAGCACACATAGCGGCGCTTGTGCCGACTCTGCTTAGCCAGGTGTTTTATTACTCCAAGCGGTTCCTCCGTCCATTCTGTTCATTACGAATGATCATACACAGCGGCTTTAGAGTCGACGAGTATATAGTCTATATATATTTTTAAATTTACAATTTGATTATTGAGTAAGAATAAATGAAACTAAATACATTTTTAAATACGAGTATGTGTTCTGTAATTTACCTCGGAGTTATAACCACTTTCTTCTCTGGGGTATACTGGTTCTCATACGAGTATTCTTCTTTGTTATTTTTGCGTTTAGTAAATTAAATAACTCATAGAAACAAGCGAGTGTACAATTAAAGAACTTTTCTTCATCACATTTGTGTTCTCGAATACAGTGTAAAATTGTCTCGATAGTTACTCGATCACTCGCAGTAGGATGGACCCACATTCGTCGATTCCTCCTTTTATTCTGTACTCTCCTCCAAGATAAATAAATCAATGACAAGATAATTATAAATTCTTCTTCCAATAAATAATGTCTGTCAGGGTCCATATTGCGTCATGTTAGCAATCACTCTAGCTCGTTCACAGCCAAAGTCTGTTTTGGAAAGTGGTGCCACCGAATCCGCTGCCGACTCTGCGAAAACCGCTGTGCATGTCATCACTCTAAGTTTGAAAGTGATGCCGTGAATTTTCATATTGCCTAACGACTGCGAATGACAAGAAATAGAGTGACGTTCTATCAAAATTTGTCGCATCTGTTGATGCCATTGATTAAATGGAATGGGAAAACACATTTGTAACGCTAAATCATTTAGAGGTAGTCAACGAACAAGTCTTACTGTTGTCATGGGAAAGGGACACTTATTTTATTCTGTGATGTTTTCCACGAACCTACTACGCTGGCGTAGCAGAGGGAGAGGTGATACTCCCATGTGGCGCGTCCCAGGTGGCGGATGGGGGGTGTCCTAACTGGCTTGCCGGCGGAGGTTAGGGAAATAAAATACCTCTCGCGGACCAAACACGCACCCCCTGTGGGTGGGAGACGCAGACGAAGAATACACCCACGGTATCCCCTGCCTGCCGAAAAAGGCGACTAAAAGGGTCGACCAAGGGATGATTGTATTAGAACCATGAAACTACTTGTGATTAATACCACTACGCGGGGAACACCATGGGTCGATTTTACTTGCGCGTAGTACCACTATGTTAGGTACCAAATAGGTTTGTGATTAGCAGCAACAGAGTGCGTTGCCGGCTTCTACAGCACCTGTGATTAGTACCACTTTAGGAGCGACACCATGGTTCTGGCTTGCCTATGATTAGTACCCACTATAAGAGGAACACCACGGGATAGTACGGGTCTCTGTGGTTAGTACGCGTATGTGATGAACACCATAGGTTTGCGTTGCCTGTAAATGGCGCACCAATGTGCGGAACACCATAGGTCTGTATTCCATGTGCGAATTTCATTACCTGTGAGTAGTACCATACTGTGTGGAATGCCGCGAGTCTACGGTACTTTTTATTAGTACCGCAACGTGACAAATACCATGGTTCTACTTTCCTGGCGATAAGTACCATTATGAGGGACCGATGACTTGGACATTGGACCTCTTTAGACTAAAAGCATCATCGATTCAGTATTATACTATAGACGCAGTCTCTTGGTCAGTAACTATTGTTTCACGTCAATTTCTGTGAATACGAGACATTGCGGGTCGGATCCACTGATTGTTTTAAATTCATATCCATCCATTCATTCTTCGTCCTCACGTTATGAATTCTGGTCAGTGGAGGTTTTTGTACTTTTAATTTGTCATTCCATTCCGTTTCATGTCTTACCATTAGGGGTCGATGACCTAGATGTTAGGCCCCTTTAATCAACAAGCATCATCGTCATCATCAATAAATGTTTTAATAACTGTGTTGATTATGTCGAAAAAAAAAGAAGTGATGCCGAACTACAATGGTGACCTTGAAATTTATTTACCTGTTCACCCAGGAAACGTTAGGGAACTTACTTTTTTGACTTGCTTTCACATGTTGAATGATCACTAGATTATGACCACCGTATGAATTGTGAGTGTGGCCTCTTTCACGCAGAGAAAAACATAGTTAACCGACATTCAAGGATTATGAGAGAAAAATGATTTAGTGCCCCAACGCCACAATTGTACGACTTCCTCACTAACTATTTAGCATGCTGACATTTTCTCTCTGGGGTCCTGGGTTCAATTTCTGGCCAGGTCTGGGATTTTGGCTTTGTTTGATTACTTCCTCTGGCTCAGAATCTGGATTTTTGTGCCATCATCACCGTACGATTTCCTCTTATGTAGGGTCTAATTCACTTAGTTGAGAAGGTCATCCATGGACGTCAACTTGATGAACCTGCACCAGGCCCCTCTGGAGGCCACGCACCATTATTATTATTATTATTATTATTATTATTATTATTATTATTATTATTATTATTATTATTATCATTATTATTATTATTATTATTATTATTATTATTATTATTATTCCGAGGTATCTGTGGAACAGCATAGGTGAAAGAAGGTGCTGGGTGGAATAGGTCTCAACTTACGAAATTAAAGTTAATTTAAAACTTTAACAAAGGTTATATTTTCTTTTCAAGGTAAATAAATAACAGAATATAACAGGTACCAAGTAGCAGATCAACAAATTGAGAAAGTACAATTTTAGTTCGTTACAAAATTTGGGCTTCGAGCCCGACACTCACGAACCTTGAGCTATAAGCCCAACTTTACCTATATACCAAGTTCAAACAAAGGGGCGGAAAACCCCAATCATGCCAAGGAGCACAGGCTCCTGATTACCATATTAAGCCTCCTCCAGGCACACAGAAACCAAATTTAAGAAAGAGCAAACCCGCCCTCAAGGTTCAAGCCCATCAAAGGCCACAACAAACTATACTTCAAACTGTCCTCAAGGCATACCAAGAACAGGGGTAATAAATACCCAACCTACTGGGCCTATTCAGTAAAGAAGCAGGTTAATTACATGGCCCAAAATACCAACTTGACTGGGGGCGTAACTTGCACTCCTAATAAACTTTTAAAACCTACTTGGCAGGTAGGCCGCATACACAAGGGCTAATCCCATACTTTTTTTTTGCTAGGGGCTTTACGTCGCACCGACACAGATAGGTCTTATGGCGACGATGGGATAGGAAAGGCCTAGGAGTTGGAAGGAAGCGGCCGTGGCCTTAATTAAGGTACAGCCCCAGCATTTGCCTGGTGTGAAAATGGGAAACCACGGAAAACCATCTTCAGGGCTGCCGATAGTGGGATTCGAACCTACTATCTCCCGGATGCAAGCTCACAGCCGCGCGCCTCTACGCGCACGGCCAACTCGCCCGGTAATCCCATACTAAAGAGGTGACTTGTATAAGAAGACTTTATTACATTAAGAAAGGAAGAAACGGTTGTGAAAACAAAGTCACCTCAAAACAATAGGAGTGGGAGCTCGAGAGCGTTTAGCACTCTATATCCCAATTTATAGTTAAAGAGACGAAGTTTTACTAAGTGTCTATTACATTTTAAAGGTAGGTTACATTAAAAAAGTTTTCGAACCTGCCCCGAGGGTTAAACTGCTGAGCTAGCGAGAAATGAAGTTATTAAATGGCCATTACCTTATGGATGAACTGCTGCCCGAAGAAAGAGGCGCTTCCCGCCCCTCCTACATAATCACACTAGGAGAGATGTTACTGAAGTGGCGAGGAGACCAGAAAATCAGCAGTTTATATACCCTCGTGGAAAATTCGAGACGTTTCATGAATGATTACAACCCGCCCACAAAATTTTATTGGATAACAGCAAAAACTAATACACCAGACGAAGAAGAAATACCTTATTGGTGGAAAATTAATTACAGAAATTCCTGATTGGCTACATTCAAAACAGGCGGAAAGAAAGGATTATATTGCCAGCCTACAACTGACAGAACAAAATTTAGTTAAGACAAGACTTATGAATACAAAATTTCTTCAGGATGGTACATTCCTTTACACCAGAGTGCGATATTAGTTTTGGTAGAGACATCTGTTAGAGAATGTTCAAATTTCTTGATATGGAGCAAACAAATCGAAATAGACACAGTTCAGAACACTTCAAAATTTACGGTAGTGACATCTTCCAAGAAACCTTTGAATTAGTACAATTTGTTAAAGTTCAGGCGTTCTCCTGTAGAGGAGTTTCAACTGGCTCAATATTTGAATTAGCGGCGTGGAGGTGTACCGCCTGCTACAATTATTATTATTATTCCAGCTATTCCGTGGAACGCAGATGTGAAGGAATGTGCAGACATGAATGGCTGGATATGGAAAAGTCAAAAGATAAATTTAACACTTTAAAATTTCTTCCTTATATATTTTGGGTTTCTTTCAAAAGTTAACTTTACAAATCAGGAACAAAGATCCAGTTCATAAACTAGGGTAACAATTTTAGAAAATCAGAACAATCAGCTAATAATCAATTAGACACCTTGAGCATGAAGTTCCCTATACCTCTAATATCTAAAGTTGAAATCTGACATTTCTTACAGGGAGGTCCGTTTACTGCCTGTCGGGGCGGAATAAAGTGAGTGGGGGGGTGTGGTTGCCATGGAAACGAGGGTGGGGCGACCGCGGTTGCCATGGAGATAAATCTTCCGGCCAGCTGGTCTTACTCCGAGTTGCCAAACCTCTCACTTCTGAGTTAGATCTTGTCGCAGGCACTTCAGTGCGAGTGGCATTCTATTTCTGTGGAAAACAAGAATGTGAAGAAAGACCAGTTCTGGTCCCATTTGCGATCACTTAAAATTATTAGCAACCTGTCAGGGTTTTCCAACGTCAATGCAGCAAGGGGACTGCTAATTAGGGCGTACTTCACACAACTGTGTGATAAGGATTCTCCCAACCCGTCCCCTCTCTCTTGAACGTTTGTTAAGGTAATATTAGTCTATAGTTTTTAACATACTTTAATTATTCGAGATATAGTCGTCCATCGTTGATGTAGCTTTTGTTGTTACGCTATCTGCTTGCTTACTTACGACATGCAGGTCATTGAGACGAAGAAAGGCAAGCCTTATGCTTTATATAATGGATACTCTTACAGAAATTTAGGGAAAATTCAGGGATATTTGGTGACAAGGGAGTTTTTTACCGCTGGACTTACGTCGCACCCACCCAGATGGGTCTTATGGCGACAATGGGATAGGAAAGTGCTTGGAGTGGGAAGGAAACGGCCGTAGCCTTAATTAAGGTACAAACCCAGCATTTGTTTCTTGTGAAAATAGGAAACCGACAATGGGATTCGAAGCCACTATTTTCCGAATGCAATATAATCTTTTCGCGCTATCAATATAGAATTTTCATTTTTCAACTTAATTTATTCTAAACATTTTGTTAACATTAAGTTCTGGAATCTTGCACATCTAATTCGAGCGTACAGACAAAAATTATAACTTTATTTATATAGCCGAAAGTAGGCTGAGTGGCAGCGCATTTTAACTCACTACGGCTAAGGAACCAAGCTCTGCATTCGGGAAACGCGTGGGTTCGAACCCCACCGTCGGCTGTTCTCAGAATAGTTTTCTGTGGTTTAATATTTTCACTTACAGGCAAATGCCGGTACAGTTCCTACCCATAGGCCAGAACTGAGTCGTCGCACCCCTTACCCAGTTTCATTCGTCATAACAGATTTCATGTTCATTAGCTCCTCAACTGAGGTTGGAGCCAGGAAGTTCCTCCGGCCGTAGAAACATGCTGTATAAATTAATCTAATCTCGTCTCGACCCGGTATCAAGAAACGAGACTGAGGGGTAAACATACATACGGACAAAGGAAAGTAGGCTAATTATACAGTATTTTGAGCAGCTGTTTACTTAACGTGTCAGTAATAATATTTGAACAGTTTGAGCATTATGTAAGCATTAATTTAATATTGTCCCTTATTGTATAAGAGTGTAAGTTAAGTGTTAAGTTTGAGATGAGCTATAATTGCTTCAAAAAGGGTAGCACTGTCGAAGAAGCAAAGTGTTACAGCAAAGTCCTTTGTTTTGAAATTCATCGGTTTTTATACGCCTATCTTTTGTCCTACTTCTTAAAACTCATTTAACCGCCTTTACACCCACAACCATCTGGTAACTCTAAATAAAAGGTTTATTTGAGTCCTGTTTACTCTCTGTCAGTCCCGATATTAATGCATCAGTTTCAAACGGTAAATATAAGTAATTTAATTAGTTTCAACATACGATTCGTAAGAATCCCAGTATGTAGTTCCGCCAGTTGCTTGAGGGATGTCTTTCTGTACCAGTCCTTTAGTAAGGAATTCCCCCACAGAAACCTTACCCTCTGTATGTCACTGATAAGAGTCATCGCAAATGGGACGACACCGTCTAGCCAGGTACTCTGTAACAGATCACAGCGGTAAGAATGAACGAGGGAAAAATTGAGCCGGAAGCGAGGGGTAAGAGAAAGGAATGCTGGAATGTGGCAACATCGTGTAATAGCACGTGCAATGCTCCTCCCTCCAGTCAGAATTCATCTTTAGTTCTTAGAGGTATAATTACATATTTTACACTAGCAAGATACCCGTGCTTCGCTACGGTATTATAATGAAATTTATAATTGAATGCTTTACGTTTTATATATAATCCGCCGAAATTCGCGATCTAACTCGTTTTCTGAGAGAATCCGCAAAAAATTCGTGATCTGACTCGTTTTCTGAGAGATTACGGCAAAATTCCTCCCATTTTTCAATCTTTCCTTCCAGCAATCGACTTCGTACATCCCGGGGTAGGTCTAGGTATTCCAGCCGGCCAGTTGGGTCCCTAAGTCTTTGCCATCTTTTCCTATAAGCATTTTAATACGGATCAAATCCTTGAGGAGACACGGCGTGGTGTCATCTTGGGTGCCCTGGCGGTACTGAACCCGCGGCCGCACTGCAATCGTAGTCATTACCCGGCAAGGACACGTTTCAAGCGCGATCCGCAAATTTTGACGCAGGGCCAGATCATTATTATTATTATTATTATTATTATTATTATTATTATTATTATTATTATTATTATTATTGTCGTTGGTCTGGAACACATAGTAAGATGCAAGACCGCTAGTTGGCGGTAAATTATATCCTCTGCCTTTTTCATTGCTGACAATGTGACCAGCACCATCGTCGCTCGTAGGCAAGTGCACGAGATTTCTCGCGAGACGAATGATATACTTCCGTGAATTATTGACCTTATTATAGAGGTGAACAATTGCACGGTCAATAGCATTAATATCGTTTATTTCAAATGTGTTTAAATTTTTATTTATATGCCGGGAGAATTTACCGTATCTAACTTTATGTACTCCAAAGAAAAATATGGTTCTTGAAAACGAACCCAGGAAAGATTCAAAATGATCAGTTTATGATCAGAATAAGTACATTATGAACAGTAAAATCAATTGGTCTCAATTTTTTTCACTCCACTGTCGTTAAATTGATTTACACCCCCCCCCCAAAAAGAAGGCGTGTTTCCTTATGTTTTAAGGAGATTCCAAATACCAATGTTCACGTCTGTTACCTTCAGTTCTGAGATATAAGTATCCCCGTAAAAGGAATTCACTTTCTTCCCTTCCTTTCACACCCCCCTTAAGTGAATTTTCCGTTAAAAATACTTGTCTCTTTAACAGTAAAGGATCTTCTAAATACCAATTATCACGACTCCAACATCTTCAGTTTTTGAGATATGTGTGCATATAAAAGGAATTCAACTCATATTCACCCCCGCCCCCAAAATGATTTCGTCCAAAAACGCTTTTTTCTTAGTTTTTAAAGGAGACCCAAATATCAATGTTTATGTCTGTAACAACTTCAGTTTTTGTTTGATATAAGTATCCTCATACAATTAATTCAATTAATATTTCAATTTTTCACCCCCCCAATTTTCATTGGATTTTCCGAGAAAAAATGTTTGTTTAATTTTAAAGCAGATTCCGAATACCAATTTTCAAGTCTGTAAAATCTTTCGTTTTTGAGATAATAGTATTCTCATACAAATAATTCAACTAAATTTTCAATTTCTCTCCTCCCTTTAGGTGGATTTCCGAAAACAAAAAATACGTATTCCGTTATTTTTAAAGGAAATTCCAAATACCAAATTTCACGTCTGTAACATCTTCAGCTTTTGAGATATCAGTATCCTCCTTAAAAGAATTCAACCCCAATTTCAGTCACTTTTACCCTCCAGCTAAGTGGTTATTCAAAGAACAAAAAATACATGTTTCTTTATTTTCAATAGAGATAAAAAATACTATTTTTGACTCGGTAACATGTTAAGGTTTTGAGATATAAGGTACTGTAGAAATGCTCATTTTAAAATTTCACCCCCTTTTTAGTTCCCCTTAAGTGGAGTTTCCAAAAACAAATCACCTATGTTTCTTTACTCTTACAGGAGATTCCAAATACCAATTTTTACGTCTGTAACATTTTACGTTTCTGAGATATACTGTAGAAATTGTCTTTCTGGAAATTCACCCCAATTTGCCACTCCTGTTTAACCCCCATTAATTAGATTTTCCAAAAAAATATGTTTCTTTATTTTCAAAGGTGATCCCAAATACCAATTTTCAGGTCTGTAATATCTTCTGTCTCTGAGATACAAGTATCCTCATTGAAGACATTCAACCCTTTTTCACCCTTTTCTCCCCTCCTATTGAGATTTTCCGAAAACAAACAATATGTGTACCTTTACTTTTAAAGGGGATTCTAAAAACCAATTTCTACATCTCTTCACTTTAAAAGATTTGAGATATATATACCCTCATTTTAAAAATTCACCCCCTTTTCAACCCCCCCCCATTAATTTGATTTTACAAAAACAAAAATTTGTGTTTCTTTATTTTTAAAGGAGATGCCAAATACCAATTTTCAGGTCCGTAATATCTTCAGTTTCTGAGATATAAGTATCCTAATTAACGGCATTCAACTCCTTTTTTACCCTTTTCCACCCTTCCTATTGGGATTTTCTGAAAACAAAAAAGTACGCGTTTCTTTATTTTTAAAGGAGATTCTAAATACCAATTTCTACATCTATAAACTTTAAAAGTTTTGAGATATAGATACACTCATTTTAAAAATTCACCCCCTTTTCACCCCCCAATTAATTGGATTTTCCAAGTGCGAAAAGTACATGTTTCTTTATTTTTAAAGGAGATCCCAAACACCAATGTTCAGGTCTGTAATATCTTCACTTTCTGAGATATAAGTATCCTCATTAAAGACATTCAAATCTTTCTTCACCAATCTTCACCCCTCGTATTGGGATTTTCCGAAAACAAAAGAATACGTGTTTTTTAATGAAGATTCTAAATACCAACTTTTACATCTGTAAACTTTCAAAGTTTAGAGATATAGATACACTCATTTTAAAATTCATCCCCATTTTCACCCTCCCATTAATTGGATTTTCCCAAAACAAAAATACGTGTTTCTTTATTTTTAAAAGAGATCAAAAGTACCAATTTTCAGGTCTGTAATGTCTTCAATTTCTGAAATAAAAGTACCGGTATCCTGATTAAAGGGATTCAAGCCCTTTTTCACTCCTCCTATTGGGATTTTCCGAAAACAAAAATTACGTGTTTCCTTATTTTTAAACAAGATTCTAAGTACCAATTTTTCCATCTGTAAACCTTTAAAGTTTTGAGTTAAAGATACACTTATTTT